>NW_007739067.1:49779-54317 GCF_000696425.1 Galeopterus variegatus | reverse complement strand
TGGCTCCGTTCATTCCTTGGTGTGTGGCCACATCACTCCAATCTCTGCCTCCATGGTCACATTACTCCTGCTCTTCTATCTGTCAAATCTCCCCTGCATATCCCTTAAAAGACACTTGCCATTAGATTTGGGGTCCACCCAGATAATCAAGGATGATCTCATCTCAAGATCCTCAGTTACATCTACAAAAACACTTCTTCCAAATATGATCATATTCACAGGTCCTGGGGATTTGGACAAAGGCATATCTATGGGATGCCACCATTAAACCCCACTATTGTCCTCTGAATGGTCTCTCATCTATTAATCCGTTTATTCAATAAATTTTATTGAGCCCTACAATATTTCAGGCACTATTTTAGGTAGACAAATGGACAAGACAGATACACAGAACTTACCTGTTATAATCCCCCCATTTATTTTGTCCGTCCATTTCAGACGTACACATTTCCTTAGACTCTACAATATACCGTTGATATTCAAAACACACACAACTCTTAGAAATCTAGTTAAATAGTCGCATGTGTGCAGGGAAACAGGGGACATGCATGAAAAGTTTCTTTTCAAGTTTTCAGAAGAATAAGAGAGAGAAAACATAGATGTGCAAATTTTATAAATTCATTTTACAATGTAATTGAAATATCAAAAGACTGAAGAATTCAATGTTGATGAAGAAACGGATATTAGTGCAATGAAGAACAGTTCTGTCTTTGTCAGCCGGCCATCGTTTTATGTCACAGCCTGTCACTTTCTGTTGCATTTCAACTGACTAATTACCTCAGTTTATTAAAACTGAATATGAATTCATATATTTTACTTTCCCAGCTTTCGAGTGTTTCTGTTATCAAGAGCTGTTACCTAATGATATGTCCCACAGTTCTGGGGTTTCTCAGGTAAGAAAATGAGTGGGCCAACCCAGAAGGGTGTCAAGAGAAACTGGACAGCCATGGTCAAGGGCAATTGCAGCTGTGGACGCCACATGTGTTAGCTCTGCAGCCATTAACGAGGGTCTGGAAAGAGGTGGGGACGGTGGGGAGGTGACTTAGGACTGGCACGAACGAAAACTACGCCTGTAGTGGAGAGCTGCTTTCCGATCATAGGTAATGACCACAGGTAATCAAAGAAAGAGACCATGAATTAGTTATATGTTGCGAGTCTGAGGGCTACCTCAACTGCAAATTACACACTTAAATTTTAAAAGTCTGTTGGGTCTTGGTGGAGTAGGGGAACCATTCTCGGCAGTGCTGGTATTTTGTGTAAGTGTGTTGAGGGAGTGGTTGGGGGCGGTGGTTTTGTTTTTAACCTGGAGCCATATCAGAGTACACTTACAGGTAGGATGCGTGGAGTTTAGTCCTGTGAAATCTAACTGGGCCTCTTATGAAAAATCAAACGCTATCATTCCACAGTTGTATCTATGTGATTACAGGTTTTAAAAGAGCCATCACCAGAAAAATGGATTCTGGAAACAAGTAATTAGCACTTCGATCTCCAACACAGTTGCAGCAGCCATTCAAATTTCATTTGCATTGTTCCAAAGAACATGCTGGCAGGAGCAGAGGCGGCCACTTACCACTTTTCAAAAGGAAGATCTAGACGGTTAAACTGAAGAGCTTCAGATGACATGGTCATTTCTTGGCCAGACAGGTAATGTAGTAAGTGGGTGGGCAAAAATTCTTAGCAACATTTTTGTAAATTGCCAGAGGTAGTCAATATTTGTGGAAAAAACAAAAAAGAATACCTTAGGAAAGTTATGTAGATGTAGGAAGCTGGCAAGGAACAAAGCACCCGGTTCCAGGGGAAAACACCACTTACGCTCATCTGTAGTTACAAGTACGAGAACCTAAGACTCAGGAAAGGGAAGGAGGCTTGTTTTTTCCTTAGCAGATTCTGATTGTTTGTTAAGAAAGGTGGTTATTGTATGCTTTTCCATGGTTAATCGTGCGATCTTGCTCCAATCAAGACGTGTCTATGTTTCAAAGTTTCAGGGGAAATGCTCACCAAACCCAGGGCACAGCCGCCTGCTCTGGTCTGAAATGTGATGAGGCAAAATGTTTCTTCTCACTCAAAGCCTTCTTGAAAGCCTCAAAGTGCCTTCTGGTCCAACTCATTCCATCACAAGGCTCTACTTGCCCTGGGCACTGTGTTCTGAACAAAACGAGCCAATGTTTTAAAAAATTAGGATAGTTGCTCATAACAATCTGGATTTCGCCATCTTTTGAAAAATCTGAAGATCAAGCCCCACCAAACCAAAATTCCCATAGAACCACAGTCCGTGAAGCTCCCCTCCTAACAGGACAAGCACATGCAGCTGCGGCAGCCTCACCCCCATCTCACTTGTGAAAGTTCCCTGCCTGGCCCTGATGGGCTCTGGAAGTTATGGGGTCTGCGGAGATTCAGTGGCCTGCAAAGGCCCGCAAAGCCCCTCTTTTCACCCTCCTTTTAGGATGTACCTCACTTCAGGTCTCCTTCCCAAATGCTCTTCTCCCCAGCTTGGCCTGGCCCAAAGGCCAGCAAGCTCTTCCTCCTCTGAGTACACCAGGCACCTCCAGCCTACACCAGTACTGTCAGAGATTCACTCACCAACAAACCCTGTTTTGCAAATCATAGCTGACTTGGAATCCCGTTTGCTAAATGGACCAAAGGAGAGCTACTCTGCTTGCATCTGAGAGGCCAGAATCCTGCTCTCCCTATGACCACCTTAACTTCTACACACGAGCCCCTCGAACAGCCCCTGAAGTACCTCAGTGCAACCCCCAAGAGTCCCCCAAGATACTGGTTTTTGTCTTTCATCAGTATCTTTTATATAGTGCTCCATAATATTCTGATCTTGTAAGTAGATTATTCTTAGAGAACTATGACTAATACTTATACAAGGTACTCCAAAAAGTTCATGGAAAAATAGAATTAAAAGATCATGGGAATCTTTCCTTGAATGCTTTGGAGACCCCTTATATTTGACAATGCATTTTTACACAGAGTGTGTGAAATAAATCTTTGTTGGTTTGTTCTCTGCCATGTTTTGTGTTAGCTGTGACTCCTGAGTAAGGAAAACTGCAATTCTCTTCCCAACAGAACCTACTACTGAATACCAGTGCCCAGAGAATGACACTAAGGTAGCTTCCAAAGCAGGAAGGGCATGCCACCTCATTCGTTCACTGACAGGGTGGACACCAGATCTATGAATCACACTGAGGTCCAGCACTGTCCAGGCAGTGTAAAGGAGTGATGGTGGAAATTCGAAAAATAGATACCCCACTGTGCTGGTAGTGTTCATTTCCTGATCTGCTTGTTGCTTCTATGAATTGTCCAATTTGTAAAAATTTATCTAATTCTATACTTACGATGTGTGCAATTTTCTCTCCATATATGTTTTATTCAACAAAAAGTAAAAAAGAAAAAGAAAAAACAATTAACTATGAATCTTTATTTAGCGTTTGCTGGATTGATACACACCTTTCTCATCCTCGACCTCTCCTTCGTCGGGGCGGGGACTGGATTTATTCATTTATATACCACTGCTTTCTAACTCAGTGTCTGGCATATAGTAAGAGGGCACCATGTTCTTACTGAATAAATGTAAACCTGGCCGTGGTACAGGTCAGTGCAGTGAGAATTAGCATGTTCCCTTCTCCACATATCTCTCTACAATCTAAGCATCCACTCAAACAGTTAGCAGTAGTTGATTGCCCTTAACACCGGTGAATAGACAGGTATGCTAAAGATCTATTCTAAACCTGTCCCTTCATGAAACTTTGCCCTGGACACAGACAAGTCTGTAGCAGATGCTGCAGCAGGAACCACGAACACAGAGATATACACAACTGTTTGTTGGGGGAAACAGCTACAGACACCAGCTGTTAGAGCCATGGAGTGACTATATCTGTCACAGGTCCTAGGAGCAAAGCACCATGGGAATAGCTCTTAAATCTACCTAGAGAGGCCCAGGAGGAGGTGACATGTGACATGGGTAGGGCTTCACCAGGTGATGATTTAACCGTTTCTGTTAACCATTGTTCATGTTGTGAGTGTTTTCTCTTCTCAAAAATCCTTCCTTCTGATTCTTCCAGAGAAAAGAGAAAATCATCTGACTTTTCTCCAGATCTAGTTCAGAATTGTATCAAAATCATTTGAAAATATTTCAGCCTTTCTTGACCTCTAACTTCTGATTGGTGAACATATATGACAAAATTATGTTATGTTTTGTCATTCATGAAAAAGCGTAATTTCAAACAGATCAGTATTCCACTGTTTCATCCATATATATGCAAATGAAAGGGGTATTGTAAACAGAATAATGGTTTCCCAAAGATATCCACAACCTAATCCCCGAAACTTGTGAACATGCATGGCTCAAAAAGGACCCTGCAGATGGGAGTAAGGTTTCAGCCTTTGAAATGAGTAAATTATCCTCGCTTATCTGGGTGGACCTGATTTAATCACAGGTCCCTCTCATTCCTGGCCTCTCCTTCCGGGGCTCTTCCTCTTTGCTCAGCCTCCACATACGAGAATGCCCAATGGCTTAGCCAGAGGCCCTCCAC
>NW_007739067.1:46530-49110 GCF_000696425.1 Galeopterus variegatus | reverse complement strand
TGGCCTCTCCTTCCGGGGCTCTTCCTCTTTGCTCAGCCTCCACATACGAGAATGCCCAATGGCTTAGCCAGAGGCCCTCCACCATGTCTCCCTGGGTGAGCTCATTCAGCCCCAGGGCTTTAAATACCATGGACACAAATGATTTCCAAGCTTATCTCTAGGTTTGACCTCACCATTGACTTCCAGGCATTAGTCAATGTCTAATGTCAGGCATTAGTCAATGTCATTATCAAAGCTGACACTGCCAGATGGAATTCTTCAATCCCACCCCCAAGTCTGCCCCTCTGGTCCATGGATCCCCATCTTGGTAGATGGCCCCACTATTCACGCAGTTGCTCAAGTCAGAAGTCCAGCAGTCACTCCTGATTTCTTTTTTTTTTTTTCTTAACACCACATCTCACCCATCAGCAAGTTCCTTTAATCAAACTTCAGAATATATCCCCTCCTGTCCATTTCTGTGCATCTGCACTCCACGCGCTCGGCCAGGCCTCTGTTCTCCCCACACCTGGACCACAGCAATAGCCCCCAGAGCAGTCTCCCTGATTCCCCATCTCAATCCCACTCTATGTTCTACACAGAAGACAGGAATGATCTTTAAAGAACCTAAGTTAGGTCATTTTATTCTTCTACTTAAAACTTTTCAGTGACTTCACATTGCCTTTAAAATAAAATTTAAGCTCCCTATCATGCTCTAAAAGACTCTACATGATCCTGCCCCCTGCCCACCCCCCTTGGCCTGGCTCACACTGCTCTGGGCCCTCCAGTCTTCATACAGTTCTTCTGTCCCTCCGAGATCACCTCTGCTTTAGGGACTTTGTACCAGTGATCCCCCTGCCTGGAACTCTCTGCTTACAGGACTTTGCGTTTTTGGATCCATTTCATCAGTCCTCAGTGCAAATGTCCCCTCCACAAGACTGCCCAGCAGCTCTCTCTCATAACTTTCATCTACTGCACAGCATTGACTGCAACCTAGGATTTCCTTGTTTCTTGATGGTCTATTTGTTTATCATCTGACTCTCTCTTTCACCAATATTTAAGCTCCCTATGAGTGAAAACCTGGTCTACCTGGCTCTGCATATCTCAGGTACCTAGAACAATGTCTGGTGATTACAGATATACAGAACAAAGGATGTGCTGTAGTAGGGGTGAACTGGAAAGAGCTAGGGAGAGCTAGGAAGAAAGACAGAGCAAGGAAAGTAATAGACGGTAATGGGTAATGGTCTTTTACCTGAGTGATAAAGGTAGGGTCTCTGATAAGGGTTATTTTGGGGCTGATAAAGCAAAGGACGTGAAGAATCCAGATGTATGGAAGATCTGGGGAGGGATGGAGGATATTCTAGACAGAGAGACAGCAAATGCAATGAGAGGTCCTGCCAAAGCAACGAGGAGGCTGGAGGGGCTGCACAACTACATGGATCATATTACAGAGCCCCCGACTCNGCAACGAGGAGGCTGGAGGGGCTGCACAACTACATGGATCATATTACAGAGCCCCCGACTCTACAGGCAGGGGGCAGGGGCTTCATAGTTCATTCCAGGACCATATCCTGAAACTTACTCAAAGCGTCAAGGGAAGGGGCAAGTGTCGGGCCCACAACAGGGCACTGACTGCGGACTCTGGACCGTGGCTTCTGCTTGTGTGGCTGATCTTGGCCTGTGTCATCTCTACCCTGGAGTCACTCACTCCATGGACATGATATGATATGTGGCAAGAGGGACTCAGCAGATGTAATTAAGTTTACCAGGCAATTGACCCTTATATAGAAGGATTATCCTAGATTATCTGGGTGAGCCCAAAATAATCACTTGAGCCTTTCCATGAAGAGGGAGTCAGAGAACTATGAAGCATGAGGACCACATGGGCCATTGCTGGCTTTGGGGGTGGGGGTGGGGTCATGTGTCAAAGAAACAGGAACCTCAGTCCTACAACCACAAGGAACTGGGTCCTGCCAGCAACCTGAATGAGTTTTAAAAGCCCATCCCGGATGACACCTTGTTTTCGGCCTTGCGAAGCTCTGACCAGAGAATCCAGTCTCTCCACCCTGGACTTCTGACCTGTGTAATTGCAACATAATCAGGGAGTGTTGCTTTTAGCCGCTATGGTCGTGGTGATTTGTTACACGGTAATAGAATGAGGCTGGGAAGTCTTATCAGAAGGAATGTCATGAGCAAGCATCGGGGAAAACAGAAAATACAGGACCCTCTGAGCGGAGCTACTTGCACAGCAGGGATGTGGAGAGCAGTGACAGCAAAGCCCAGAAGGTAGGGCCAAGGTGCGGGTGGTCACAAGCTCTTCACCTGACTGCTGCTGAGAGCGGCAGCGGCTCTCTCAGCCCTCAAGGGGCAGCACTCAAAGGAGGAGAGGCTGCTACTTCTTGTTAGCATCGAGAGAGGAAAAAACGTGAGGAAAAGAAGAAAGAAAAGCCATTGGTTATACTCTGTGATTCGCCTGACCCGCAGAACATGGCACAAGTGGTGTTCTTGGATTTCCGAGGCCCGGATGCAAGAAGACTTGAAGCATCTTTCTTGGTCTTTTGAAACACTCATTCTTGAAGCCCTGAATTACCCACTATCCTGACA
>NW_007739067.1:43821-44857 GCF_000696425.1 Galeopterus variegatus | reverse complement strand
TCACAGGGAGACTCTGCAAAACAAGTTGTCAGTCCCGGTGTGGGACGTTGCTTTGCTTTAACTGGAGTTTTCCCCAGATGGCCTGCTCTTTAAACATCACTGTTTTATTCTGGAAGATGTTAACTTCTAATTTGGCATTGGTACATTTGTGATGCAGATCAATAGATTGGCTCTTTATGAAACCCCAGTGTCCCTCAGACACGAACTTTGTTCAGTTCAATATTCATTAACTGATTAAGTGCCTTCTAGGATGCAGATACTCTTGAGGAACTCACAGTGCAGTGGAGAAGATGATCATTTAGTGTCCCCCAACAAGTCTCTGCCTTCTGAAAGTTCTCAGTTCCTAGAGACTGGAGATGGGAGAAACAGAGCAAACCTTGGCTAGAGTTGGGGTCATTCCCTCCAGAGTGAGCTCTGTCACCGTGTGACCCTCCAAGGTGCCTCCTTCTCTGGATTTCTGTCTCCCCATCTATGCACACCAACAGTCTCCCCAGCCAGATTTTTGTTCACGGGTTGTTTTGAGAGTCAATTAAGATATTGTCTGGGATAATCATCTGAAAAGTATAAAGCTCTGAAAACATGAGTGAGAGCCAGTGTGACCAAGCAGATGGCTAAATAAACCCGGGAATCCCAGCGCAGCATTAACCCTTCCCATCTTCTCCCAGTACAACCAGCGAGCAACGTCATTTGTTCATTTCATAACGTGCCCTCCTGTCATTTTTACTTCCATTCTCTGTGTCACCTCTCCCTCCTTCACTATCATTTTCTACAAAAATGTTGTAAGATACTCAGATGTGGTGAGGCCCTGCCGAGCGCATACATATGCATGAGGTGGAGCTCTTGCCCCTTGGAGACACTGAAGTCACAACTCTGGGGAAATGGCTAAGTAACCATGACAACGTGGCTCAGTGTTGCATCTTGCTTTGGAGGGCTCCAAGGATGGCCAGCCCATTACGCAGGCAGGACAGTGACATTCCCTCGGCAAGGAGTGCAGAGTGTCCAGGTGATGGCAGCCAGCCAGTAGTGACAGAGGGCC
>NW_007739067.1:34348-43182 GCF_000696425.1 Galeopterus variegatus | reverse complement strand
CCCTCGGCAAGGAGTGCAGAGTGTCCAGGTGATGGCAGCCAGCCAGTAGTGACAGAGGGCCAGCCACGCTCCCTTCCATCTGGCCTCCCTTTCCTCACTCTGGTGATTGGAGAAGCAGCCTGTGATTTATCAGGCTCAGGACTCCCACTCGGGAGCCACGGACAAATCGGGGACAGCCAGGGAGGCCGAGAAACAAAGCCGACAGTCTTGAGAGTTTGGGTCGGAGATTTGATCTTTGTCAATTTCCTTCCCACCTTAATCAGGTGCCACTGACCCTGGGGTACCTATTCAGGAAGATTTTAATATTTTAAAGTCATTAACTAGAGCCAGCAAACTCTGAAACGTGGACAAAGATGGAAAGAGGACACATTCTGGGTAAAAAGCAGCCAACATTTTGTGATGTGGACAAAGATGGAAAGAGGGTGCATTCTGGGTAAAAAGCAGCCAACATTTTGTAAGCATTGAGTATGTAAGTTTCTTTTAAATCACCTTTGTGTCAATAATAATAATTTAGTCACCGTGTTACTTCCAAAGTGAACTTTTTCAGATAAACCTCCCTCACCACTATATTTTCTAGATCTTTTTTTAAAACATATAAGTATGTGTTTAGAGCTCCCATCAAGAACTGCTGAGATTTTGGAACCATTTTCTTCCATTTCCTCAGCCCCTCCCACTGCCAAAAAGTAATAATATAGTGAATACTCAGCATGCACACATCGTACCAGTCAATTTCAGAAACATTTCCACTATTAAAAAATAATAATTTAATGGGGCCTCAGTGTATGAATGTTACCCTATTGTTCAGGGTTATAATTTCAATAGCATTAAAAAAAAATAAAAAACAAAGCCCCCTCACTAACAGGATGTATATTGAGGGCTTTATTCCAAATGCCATGCTCAGACAATTCAGAAATGTGTGAAAGAAAAGCAAGCAAAACACTTCAGCGACAACAATAAACAATAAAATGAATGGGCAATCACTGCTGAAGCACAGGATGTGGCACTGATATCACCAGGTCGGTGGCTTTGTGAAAGCCACAGCATCAAGGACCTCCCTCCATAATATCACACTCTCTTTTCAAACCTTCCTCCACAGAGCCAAATGCCAATGGGCCCTAAGTTATCGAAAGTACCAGTTGTGGGTGGCCTCAGAGGGCACTGATGGGAAAAGCTTGTCTGCAGAGGAGGTTCGGTTATCCTCTAAGTCTCCCCTATTCCTTCCTTGGGTGCTGGCCTCCCTGTCCTCACCATCCACCACATGGCCATCTGATCCTTGCCAGTAATCAACCATCCAGGACAGTGATGACCTGACCACTGGCCAACCGCCAAGAAGCATCTCTGGGCTCCACACTCACAAATGTCAGCATAGCTAAGCTATTTCTACTATCTTGTAAGAAAGAAGATTTACAAATAAACTCAGAAGTGTAATTCACAAGGATGACAAAGTCACAGTTGCTACATGAGCATGCTAATCCTGATACCATACAAATGTAAAGATTATGTTCCACAATGCAACACACTGCCCTGGGCAAGAGGAAAGGTCTCAGCCATACTGGACACTTTGTTTAGAACCCGAGGCCACTGCAACAGCTGTGTGTAAGCAGTACAAATTCAAAATCAGCCAAATCGTGAGCAGAAGAGCCATTTATCACTGCTTGTCTCTAGATAAGTCTCAAAAAGATGGTTTCCATGACACTTTGCTGCTGTTGATTTAGTATGCCACCTCGACTCCCTTCACACAAGGAAGGTTAGCTAGATTTTTGGTCCTGAGTCATAGGACTGTTTAACCCAGGTAGTACAGTTGGCTCCTGACTCAAATGGCCAAAATATAGGAAATTCTATATGCTTCATATCAGTCAGGGTTCTTAATTACAAGTGAAAGAAGTTGACTCTCACCGATCAATTTGAAAATAATACTACTATAATGATACTGGGTATCTCATAGTATGGTAGAAGGAGTAGAAATGAGGCCTGAGGCTAGATTCCAGGAAACACACCCGAAGCCTTGAACCTATCTAATAAGAAAATAAGTTCTACTGCTGCTGTCTCTGAGCATGAGACCTCAGATTTGCACCTAGCCCGCTCCTGCATGAGGAAGTTGAGTTGACCAGCACTGGGCCACTCCTGTACCAAGAACTCAACCTTGCAGTCACCCTGTTAGCCTCAGCATGCTAACTTTTTGTCCTTAGGCTTTTTGCCCCATGGTCACAAAATAGCTGCCACTGCTCTAAACAGTATAGCACTCCAATCGCAAAGAAAATTTAAGAGGTGTTGCGGTAAGTGTTCCTCTCTCATCTTCCCCCATTAACAGAAAGCAATAATTTTCCAGTAATTTCCAAGCAAACTTCTCTGAATTTCTCATTGTTCAGACCTGATTCCTTTTCTCTGACATCTCTCAAACTTAAAGGGAGTCTGGAAAAAAAAGGATTCCTGGGAAATGGTGTTGAATCACCTCTCAGGGCTGAGCACATTAAGAGTCTGGGGTTCTGTTGTCAAGCACGTAGAATAAGCGTGACCCATGGGTTAAAGAAATTTTATTTTACCTTCCACTGATCTCTTAAATTTGTTCACTAGCACTGGTTCTGCTCCTAAACATCATAAAAACTCAAGCAGGCAGACTTTTCTCATCACTAAGGTCACTTGTCTTAATCTGTAATTAGAATACTCAGTCCCATGATATAGTCAAAACTTCCATCTTGTGTTAAGTTCTTCCTTATTTCTATTTCCTTGTGAGCATTCCCACAAGGATGCTGGCCCATAGGAAGCACTCATGCATCCTTTACCATGGCAAATTCTCAGAAAACAGGCTTTGCAAACAGCCACCTCTCCTTTGACTTGTCCATTGGCAGGTATACAAGGATGCTGGCCCATAGGAAGCACTCATGCATCCTTTACCATGGCTAATTCTCAGAAAACAGGCTTTGCAAACAGCCACCTCTCCTTTGACTTGTCCATTGGCAGGTACTAAGCCCTTCACATATGCTTTAAACTTCTTGGGTGGCCCACAAGTTCACCCAAGTTCAGAATATGTATGTTAAGCTCTAAAACAGGTCACATTAAAGCTCCTCCCACAAGGCTGAGTGAGGGGAAAATATCCTCTACTTTTCACCCAGTGAAGCTGGGACCACAGCATAGCATTCACTCCCTTCAAAAGGGTCCCTCAAAACACCTCTCTTCGTCTCTTCTGTATAATCCTATATACCTACCACTTGGATGAGAATTTTAAGAGTCATAAAACTAGTTTTTGGTTACCTCATTTTTATCATATTTTACAGGGAGATCTGTCTTCCAACTGCATAGGAGTCCCCCTGAAACTTTACTTGATCTACTCATGCATAGGTCAACGTCCCATGAGGCTAGCAAAGAACAACCTCTAAGGAAAGAACAGCTGTTGGATAGCTATAAGATGAACAAATTCAAAAGTTCACACAGGGCTTGTAATTAATTGACTTCTCAGAAAGGCCACATCTTAGAGATGGAACTAAATTAACTCTATAATGAAGGCTACTCTGGACTTGCCCTAATTAAATATAAAAACAGCTCTTGAAAATATCAGCTTATACTAATTAACTTACCTCTGTGTCATAACAACGTCTATCACTCTTTAAAGAATACAACAAAATGTGCAGAGCAACACAAAGTTTACAATGTCTAGCATGGAGTAAAAATAAGTAGACATGCAAGAAGCAAGGAAAAGTGACCCAGAACCACAAGAAAAGTCATTCAATAGAATCAGACCCAGAAATAGCAGATATAGTGGACTTAGCACAGCCAATTAAATGAAATTATAATAGCTGTTCTCAAAATGCTCCATACACTCAAGGAGATAAAGAAAATATAAGGAGAGAAATGAAAGGTATAAAAAGATCCAGCTGAAACTTCCAAAAGTGAAAGATACAGTATATTAATTGAAACAAATACACTGGAAGGAATTAACAGCAAATTAGCGGAGGAAAAATTCATGAACTTGAAGATAACAATCGAAATTATCCAAAATGAAATACACGGGGAAAAAAAGAAAAAGACTGGGAAAAAAACAGATCTCAGTGGCCTGTGATACAATCTCATCTAAACTACATGTAATCAAAATACCAGGAGGAAAGTGGAGAATGATCAAGATATTTGAGGAGAAGAGAANAAATATAGGAAATTCTATATGCTTCATATCAGTCAGGGTTCTTAATTACAAGTGAAAGAAGTTGACTCTCACCGATCAATTTGAAAATAATACTACTATAATGATACTGGGTATCTCATAGTATGGTAGAAGGAGTAGAAATGAGGCCTGAGGCTAGATTCCAGGAAACACACCCGAAGCCTTGAACCTATCTAATAAGAAAATAAGTTCTACTGCTGCTGTCTCTGAGCATGAGACCTCAGATTTGCACCTAGCCCGCTCCTGCATGAGGAAGTTGAGTTGACCAGCACTGGGCCACTCCTGTACCAAGAACTCAACCTTGCAGTCACCCTGTTAGCCTCAGCATGCTAACTTTTTGTCCTTAGGCTTTTTGCCCCATGGTCACAAAATAGCTGCCACTGCTCTAAACAGTATAGCACTCCAATCGCAAAGAAAATTTAAGAGGTGTTGCGGTAAGTGTTCCTCTCTCATCTTCCCCCATTAACAGAAAGCAATAATTTTCCAGTAATTTCCAAGCAAACTTCTCTGAATTTCTCATTGTTCAGACCTGATTCCTTTTCTCTGACATCTCTCAAACTTAAAGGGAGTCTGGAAAAAAAAGGATTCCTGGGAAATGGTGTTGAATCACCTCTCAGGGCTGAGCACATTAAGAGTCTGGGGTTCTGTTGTCAAGCACGTAGAATAAGCGTGACCCATGGGTTAAAGAAATTTTATTTTACCTTCCACTGATCTCTTAAATTTGTTCACTAGCACTGGTTCTGCTCCTAAACATCATAAAAACTCAAGCAGGCAGACTTTTCTCATCACTAAGGTCACTTGTCTTAATCTGTAATTAGAATACTCAGTCCCATGATATAGTCAAAACTTCCATCTTGTGTTAAGTTCTTCCTTATTTCTATTTCCTTGTGAGCATTCCTACAAGGATGCTGGCCCATAGGAAGCACTCATGCATCCTTTACCATGGCTAATTCTCAGAAAACAGGCTTTGCAAACAGCCACCTCTCCTTTGACTTGTCCATTGGCAGGTACTAAGCCCTTCACATATGCTTTAAACTTCTTGGGTGGCCCACAAGTTCACCCAAGTTCAGAATATGTATGTTAAGCTCTAAAACAGGTCACATTAAAGCTCCTCCCACAAGGCTGAGTGAGGGGAAAATATCCTCTACTTTTCACCCAGTGAAGCTGGGACCACAGCATAGCATTCACTCCCTTCAAAAGGGTCCCTCAAAACACCTCTCTTCGTCTCTTCTGTATAATCCTATATACCTACCACTTGGATGAGAATTTTAAGAGTCATAAAACTAGTTTTTGGTTACCTCATTTTTATCATATTTTACAGGGAGATCTGTCTTCCAACTGCATAGGAGTCCCCCTGAAACTTTACTTGATCTACTCATGCATAGGTCAACGTCCCATGAGGCTAGCAAAGAACAACCTCTAAGGAAAGAACAGCTGTTGGATAGCTATAAGATGAACAAATTCAAAAGTTCACACAGGGCTTGTAATTAATTGACTTCTCAGAAAGGCCACATCTTAGAGATGGAACTAAATTAACTCTATAATGAAGGCTACTCTGGACTTGCCCTAATTAAATATAAAAACAGCTCTTGAAAATATCAGCTTATACTAATTAACTTACCTCTGTGTCATAACAACGTCTATCACTCTTTAAAGAATACAACAAAATGTGCAGAGCAACACAAAGTTTACAATGTCTAGCATGGAGTAAAAATAAGTAGACATGCAAGAAGCAAGGAAAAGTGACCCAGAACCACAAGAAAAGTCATTCAATAGAATCAGACCCAGAAATAGCAGATATAATGGACTTAGCACAGCCAATTAAATGAAATTATAATAGCTGTTCTCAAAATGCTCCATACACTCAAGGAGATAAAGAAAATATAAGGAGAGAAATGAAAGGTATAAAAAGATCCAGCTGAAACTTCCAAAAGTGAAAGATACAGTATATTAATTGAAACAAATACACTGGAAGGAATTAACAGCAAATTAGCGGAGGAAAAATTCATGAACTTGAAGATAACAATAGAAATTATCCAAAATGAAATACACGGGGAAAAAAAGAAAAAGACTGGGAAAAAAACAGATCTCAGTGGCCTGTGATACAATCTCATCTAAACTACATGTAATCAAAATACCAGGAGGAAAGTGGAGAATGATCAAGATATTTGAGGAGAAGAGAAGAAATAATGGTCAACCCCCCCCCCCCCCTCCTGAACTATAAACTTACAGACACAATAAGTGCTATGAGCCCCAAGCAGAATATCACACCAGGACACATGATCATACCAAGGCACATCATAACCAAATAACTGAAAATCAGTAGCAAAGAGAAAACTCTTAAAAATTAAGCACAGAAAAAAGACAAACTAAATACAGAAGAAAGACAAGAATTAGAGCAAGCTTCTTGTCAAAAACTGTGCAAGCCAAAGACATCATTAATGGAAAGACGTCATTTAGTGCTGAAAGGAAACACTGTCAATCAAGACTTCTATAGCCAGTGTAAACACCTTTTGAAAATAAAAGCAAAATAAAGAATTTATCAGACAAACAAAAGCTGAGAGAATTCATCATGAGTAGAGATGCACTACCAAAAAATAAATTGTTAAAAGAAGTTTTTCAAGCAAAAGTTTATTAAACTAGATTGAAATTTGATCTACACAAAGGAATAGAGTATCTGAAATGATAAATTTGTGAGAACTATAAAGGACATCTTACAAACACAATTTTCTCATTTTTAAAATCTCTTTAAAAGATAAGTCACTTTTTAAGCCAAAAATAATAACCATGTATTATGGGGTTTTTAACATATATAGAAATAGAATGTATGACAACATGCAAGGATGTGAGGGGAAAATCAAAATATATTGTTGTGAGCTTCTCACACTCTACATGAAGTACTATATATTATATGAAAATAGACCATGATAAATTAAAGATTCATATTGTAAATTCTATAACAACCACTTAAAAATGAAAGAAAGAAGTACAGCCAATAAGCCAATTATGGAGATAAAATGGAATAATAATAAAAATAAACCAAGTAGTCAAAAATGGGACATATTTCAAGGGCAGCTGAGTATTTTCTTAGGATTTAAACGTCATTGTATTGCCCTTACCCAAGCACTGTAGACTCCATTGAAGGGCTAGACTTTCAGCACTAAACTTCAGATATCCTACAGACAGTCTAACCATACTGTTAAAGCAAGACTGATCTTAATAAAATACCAATGTGATCTCTGAAAGAGTAACATGTCAACCCATTTCCACACTAGCATACAGATGTACCAGACAATCCAGCTGAGTTCAGCGATGAATCAGTTTTTTGTGGCTGTGAGATCCAAGGTTTGAAGATAAGTCTAGACCCCTGACGGCAAGAAAGAAAAGCTGCTGGCCCGGCAGGTGTCACAGGTTTTGTGAGCTCAAATCAGGAAGCGTTTGTATTGGCTCTGGGTTTGCCACTAGTCCTGCCATCTACTACAGCAGCTGGCAGTTATGAAGAAGTCAATAAATACTTATAGAAAAAAGGAAGGAGGGCAAGAAAGTAGGAGGGAGAGAGGGATCAACTAGGGGGAAGAGGAAGGACGGAGTCTGCAGGGCAACACGTGAGCACCCATCAGAAGTCCAGGCACTCCCAACATATCTAACACATGCCAAAAATAACAAAACCCAGACACTAGAGCTAGGGAGGAATAAATGTCTTAAATGAATAGCACTTAGAGAAAAAGACCAAAGTACGAATCTTAAAAAGCACCAGATGAATCCCTCTCAGATGCCCTAAAAGATTTTCCTTGGCTAACTAGTCAGTTTGTGCCAAGAAACATCCATTTCCTCTGTCTGCTCAGCTAGCAAGCTACCTTCTGACAATTGTCCTAAAGATTGATGTGTAATATAATCAGGAGAGCACATCTGCACAAATGGAGAGGTGTGGTTATTACAACACAGGTCTTAATGCACATCAGAGGCCATTCCTCAGGCAGAATATTCAATCTCGAAATCTATTGTCACCTAGATACATCTGCCAATAAATCGTCAGAGATGCATTTATATCGAGGGCAAAATACTTTGCCTTATGGTTCCTCCTAAGATCCTTGAAGATAAAATGGTTTATCCTCAGCATCTTTGTTTAAATGGCAATAAAAGCTTCACCTAACATGAAGGTCAAGGTAAGTAGGACAACTGACATTTACACCAATTTTTCATGAAGGGAGAATGCCTCTTCTCTGTACCCAGCAGGGCTTAAGAGAAGGCCTCGACCCAATCTCACTGTCGTCTGAACACATAAAACATGAGATTTAAAATGTGCAACCATACATGGTGACTTGATACGCAGAATTTCCCTGAAGATTAAATATACAAACAAAAAACAGTGAGTCTGTTTTATGTAAACATTGTCATGTGGCTAATTAAAAACAACCGAGTCCTAAACAACTCCACTATTATAGCTAGTATATACATATGCATAAGTATATATAATGTCTGTCCCATTTTCTATTGAAATAAACTTAGTTTCTTGGAAACTGCTATAAATTAAGAGTGGGAAGTCTGTAAATATGATCCCACAGCTCCACTGTCCTCTCCTCTCCTCATCCTCCCCCTTTCTCTCTCTCTCTCTGCCCTTTCTCTCTCTCTCTCTCTCTCTCTCTCTCTCTCTCTCTCTCTCTCTCTCTCTCTCTCT
>NW_007739067.1:30842-33726 GCF_000696425.1 Galeopterus variegatus | reverse complement strand
CTCTCTCTCTCTCTCTCTCTCTCTCTCTCTCTCTCTCTCTCTCTCTCTCATCTCTCTCTCTGTCCTTTCTCTCTCTTTCTCTCTCTCTCTTTCTCTGTGTCTCTCTCTCATTTTCATTCTCTCTCTCTCTGCCTCTCTTTCTCTCTGTCTCTGTCTGTCTTTCTGTCTCTCTGTACCAGGATTAGCTATTTTTCTGGACCTCCCCCCAGCAAAGTCTTGATTTCCTCACTTGCCATTCTGAGAAATCTAACTTCTCTCAACAGTACCTACCTGAACCATTGGAGTAAATTCTGTCCCAGCAGCTCCTGCACTGTAGGATGCTGGGGCAGGATGGGGTCTATCTCATTGGGACATCTGTATTTGGTGTCTATCAAAAGGGAAAGGGTTTCTTGCAACACATTTTTTTGGCTTGGGAGCCCTGAATGTGAACTTACAACAGTGACCTAAGCTCACCTCAGGAACACTGTTAGCTGACAACCACCTTGGGAGTGAAGAAACAAAATCCCATTCCAGCTCCCTTTGACTGATCTAAGCTCCTTTTGCTGTCATTTGCCATGGCAGACTTGATTTAATTTGATGAGACTTCTAAGACAATTTAGAAACTTAAGCATTTAATACCAACCCTGATCATTCTTCCATGCATGTTCAAATGTTTCTGATTTATAAATAAGAAGTAGAATCAGATGTGAGGGATGTAATAGTACTTTGTTTTTCTATTTTTTAGTTTGCAAATAAAATTTATCTTCCAAAGAAAGAACCAGGAGGAATGAGTGGAAATTAAAGAAAAACAGGTTAAGACTCAACAAAAGGGAACTTTCTCTAACGATCGGAGCTCTGGACAATGGAGAGAAACTTCCCTGACACAGGAGGGGTTTCAAGCAGAGCTGGGGGCACCACATGAGGGTAGGATCGCATAACCTCTGAAGTCCATCCCTGTGCATGACGTGGCTCCAAAATTAGGGAAGAGTTCTGCTTTCTGGTTACAATAATGTGGCATTTCAGCAACAGAACACTAGAGTACAAAGAAGTGTTAAAGGACACAGGGTCTATGGCAAAAGACAACTTGACTATTCAGTAAAATGAACATGTCAAAGGAAAGTAACAATCCATATCTCAAAGCTCCACCTTGGGTCACTCTTCCCTTCCTTTGTCTTCTCACCAAAAATATAAAATCCTAGCTGAACCTCATTATGTGGTAGGTAGTGGGATCATTGTGATTTTATGTTTTTATAAAATATTCATTATGAAATTTTCCTCTACTGAAGGTTACAGGATATAACATTTGTTGTTCAGTTGTCAGAAAAGAAAGCTGCACTGTGATTTCTGTTACTGGGGAAATTGCTTCAACTCAAACTGAATTTTAAGTCTTTAAACAGTTTCCACCGAGCAAACACCTGGAGGCCAGCAGCTGCCGAGCCCTGCCTGTGGGCACGGTCCTCGAGAGGACAGGACCCCTTTTTGTGTGGCTAAGGGGGAGGGGGCTGCATCTGGTCTGCCTCCCCCTGTGACCAAGTCCTCTCATCCACAAATCGCTGGCACTCTGGCTGGCTACTTGCAGCTGCCTGTGACACCATTCCTCAGCAGCGGGGGTCTATTACTCAGCCATTCCCAAATATTTCTTTCTGCAATTCACTGCCATGCACCTCACCCAAGCCACCATCTCTCACCTGGAGAGGGTCACTGCCAAAACTTCCAATGCTCCCTCCCTGTCCCCATGCCCACCCACCACAGCAGCATCTCCACAAAGCAGAGAGATTGATCCTGATGTCACATCATGTATTTCTGTTTATCTTCTGTAGCCCCAAATAGAAGGAAAGCTCCACACGGCCAAGGTCTTTGTTCTTCTTTTGTCCCTCACTGTACTGCCAGCACTTGGAACAGTGGCACACCATAGACATTTGATAAATATTTGTAGAGTTCAGGGGAATTTTCCACTTGCACCTGCACTTGCCAGGGAAATATAAAAATTGGATGCTGTGTTTCACAACCGCTATCAAAAAATGTGAACTTTGAGGGACCAGGTACCTCACATCATACTAGACTTAATTGAAGACTTTTTTCCTGACGAGTGAACCAGGTGTCCTGTTTTAACCAATCCTATACAGACTTATGGACTCATTTCATTCTAGAACAGAGTAGTTTTCCTAAATGATCATAACCACTAACAAACCCTCTTTCTAACACTTAATAAAAAAACTCTGACTTCCCCCCTCAGCAAACTTCATTGATTTCCTTCCTTTGGATGCTTTCTTTGCCTAGCAAGTAAGTAATGCAAATGAATGAAGGGATGAATGAATGACCCTCCACAGGTGGTCAGTGGTGTACTGAGGCTCAGACAATTATTAGCTACTTTGCACAAGCACTGCCAAGACTCATTCCCACTTGAAATGGCTCTCCCCAGGGAGAGTCCTCAAGATAGCGTGGATTTTGGAAGAATCTCTGTGGTCCAGTAGTAAATAATGGTAGGTGGGCTCCACATACAAATAAAGAAACATTGTCAGCTGCCAGACAAAGACCTGTACAATCTAGTGTTGTGGGCAGAGAAAGCCCAGGCTTAGAAAAAGCTGAGTGTAGGAATCATGGCTCCACCATTTTGGGAAAATCGCTGAACACTGCTAAGACTCAGTTTCTTCACTTGTAAAGTAAGGTCTGTCTTGCTGAATTTTTGTGCGAATTAAAGATAATGTGCACAAAGCACCAAGCACAGTGTCAGATAAAGTGCTCAAAACATTAACTATTGCTATTCACAAATGGTATTGTGTTCACAGGTTAGACCAAGGAGGGCTTCATTACCTTTCTTAGGAGATGCTGTGTTCATTTTCAATTGCTGTGCAGATCTTTTTTCTTCTATTGCTTAGTGACTTGAAACAATATGTTTATTATT
>NW_007739067.1:28439-30630 GCF_000696425.1 Galeopterus variegatus | reverse complement strand
GGCTTAGAAAAAGCTGAGTGTAGGAATCATGGCTCCACCATTTTGGGAAAATCGCTGAACAATGCTAAGACTCAGTTTCTTCACTTGTAAAGTAAGGTCTGTTTTGCTGAATTTTTGTGCGAATTAAAGATAATGTGCACAAAGCACCAAGCACAGTGTCAGATAAAGTGCTCAAAACGTTAACTATTGCTATTCACAAATGGTATTGTGTTCACAGGTTAGACCAAGGAGGGCTTCATTACCTTTCTTAGGAGATGCTGTGTTCATTTTCGATTGCTGTGCAGATCTTTTTTCTTCTATTGCTTAGTGACTTGAAACAATATGTTTATTATTTGACAGAGTCTATGAGTCAGGAGTCTGGGCACAAGTCCTCAGCTGTGGCTCCTCTAATCAAGACTACAATTGCACTTTCAGTTAGAACTGGAGTCTTATCTGTGGGTCACAGTCCCCTTCCAAGCTCACCTTGTTGTTAACAATTCATTTCCTTGCAGTCATAGAATGCACAGAGGCTGACATCTTCAAGGCCAGGAGAGAGACTGATTTTTCCTTTCTGACCTCTAGACCTTCTATAAAAGCATCACCTAATTAGGTCAGGCCCACCCAGGATAATCTCCCTTTAAACAAAAGTTGACTTAATAGGGAGTTTAATTCCATCTGCAGGATCCCTTCACCTTTGCCACAGCAGACAACCTAGTCACAGCAGTGCCATCCCATCCCTGTGGCCACCCATACTCATGGGTGTGGGCCATTGAGGAAGCTCTTAGAATTCTGCCTTCCACAGACAGCGTTTATACCTGTGGAGTCTGATCATCACTGGTTGCCCTGCACTGGTAATGGAGTGGACATCACCATGAGCATATTTTCTACCCTGCTGAGAACCCAAGAAAAACAAACATAAAGGACATGGCCACAGCAGCTAGTCAGCAAGAGGGCACAGAGGGACATCAAAACCCATCACAGGTTAGTTTGGAAGTCAGCCTCCCCACCCCCTTACTCAAGAGAGAGAAGGACAGTGAACAGGGTGACAACAGCTGCTGCCTGCTCTGGATTAACCAAAATCAACTGGTCAACAGCCGTCACCCTCTTGGGGGTGACACAGTGTAGACCCACGTAGGAAGAGTTTGCTGTTGCATGCACACGCACACACACCGCCAACCAGTCCCAATGTGCTCCACTGACACTCAAGGACATTGTGCCAGTTTCCTCGATGTGGCTTTCCAGGTGCTCGGGGTGAGGTGGTGAAGAAGGGTGTGTTTTCATGTGTGTGGGCCAGAAACAATCCTTCTCTGCCACTAAGAAAGGACAGTGTCCACAGCAACCTCCTTCACACTGTGGTTCCAGAAGTGGCAGCTGTCCCCAGGTAGATTAGGTCATCAGCTGGTTAGGTCAAAGACAGGAAGCCTTCTGGGTGATCATAATATGCTGTCTAAACAGCTGTGCCCGTGAGTCAAGGAAACCAGTGGGGCTGGTGAACTCACTGTGGAATGGGGGCAGGGGCTTGCTAAGGCCCCTTCTGTTCTGCTGGCTGCGGCAGTGCGTGTTAAGAATTGTGTCTAAAAGAGGGTCTCTATAAAAGCCAAAGATAGGAGCACGCACACCAAAGTCTCCAGAAGAACGTCACCCAGACACAAAGCCGCCAGAAGCAGGTCATGTGGGAACCGCCTTTCTAAGCTCTGACCCCTGCAGCCAAGTGGTGTAAACAGCACCACGGAGCTTCTCTGCTGGACGGAAAAAGTAAATTGACAGCTGGTGATCCTGGTGTCTGATCATTTTAAAACCACATGCTTTCTTTAATATTCCTTCCATTGTTTCAGTTATCACTTTTCTTTCACTTTTTTCTTTCTTGCTGCCTCTTTCCATATCTCCTGCTTTTTCTCCTCTTTGTTTATGGCTTCCTTTTATTACCACCTATCTGTGGTTCACTTTCCCACACTTTGCTCTTGTCCCCTCTCCGCAGCCTTCTTTCCTTTTCTGCCCTTTTCCTCTATTGGTATTTGGTGTCTTTCTACTGCTGACTCTGGCTTGTACTCTCTCCGCAGACCTGCAGAGGGCAGCATGCCCAGCTTGAAGGGTCTCCAACCTTTGCTGCACAGACCAGCCCACCATCCTGTGAAGGTCCTTTGAATGCTTTCACCAGAACTTTTTAAGTCGAGGAACAGATTAGATGTAACATTCTGCCCTTTCAAGGTAA
>NW_007739067.1:19982-27056 GCF_000696425.1 Galeopterus variegatus | reverse complement strand
CACTATCCAGTGCGCCACCGGGCCGGCCCTCTGGCTCTGTTTAGAAAGCCGTGGTGACCAGGGCTGAGAGCCATGGTGGCAGAGAAGGTACCCGGCATTTTAAAGGCTCATTCTCGTGTGTGGCCAGGGCTGGTAGGTTCTGCCTTCCGAGATGTAAAAGGGACTTTAAACTTTCCTGTTCCTGGTCTCCTGTGTGGAGGTCCCAAATTTTTCCAAATTCCTGGCAATGAAATGGTTATACCCTTAATAAAAATTGATATTCTTATCGTCGGGCTGGGTCACAGACCCTTCCAACCCGTCCTGTGCAGACTGGGTCATAGACCCCTCATATGCAGGTCACAAACGAGGTAATTGGAAAGATCTTGGGAGCCGTTGACAAGGTTGACTTCACTCAGATGTGAGCTCAGCCCCCAAGTGGCTCAGAGCCATTACCTTTTATACCAGAATCAGATGATAACCAAGGAACACCTGGGCACACATGCACAGTTAACATAGTTACAACAGACATGCTGAGTTATGCTCAGCCGGGTATGAGGTGAGGGAGCCTGACCAGTCTGTCTCCATTTTCCATACACTTATAGTAGTCCATGTGCCAATATCAAAAAGACTGTTTCTTTTCGTAGAGACAGGTAGTATAAGCCAAAGCAAATCAGATGAGCAAAGCCACTCTCCCACCGTTCACATTTTAGCAATTGGTCATTCCAGCCATGCATTTGCTAAAACCCAGTGTTCACTCTAAAACAGTTGCTGGTGACATTGTTTTCAAATGTATATATCTCGGTTCTGCATTTATAGGGAAGCTTAGTTCACCAAAACAGCTATTTGCAAGGGACAAGGTGAACACATGCCTGGAAATATAAAAAGTTCTTGCTTTAAAAGGAAAGTCAGGAAATTTTAGGCCCATTGTTAATATCATCTAGAATTGTCTCTAGAAGTTGTTAATTTAAAAAAAAGAAAAACTATATATTGCATTCGAGTCACCTTACTCCATACACTTCATTAGCTGAAGCTTCTAGATCAGTACAATAGAAAATATGTTGTGAGCCACTTATACAAGTCAGGAAATTTTAGGCCCATTGTTAATATCATCTAGAATTGTCTCTAGAAGTTGTTAATTTTAAAAAAAGAAAAACTATATATTGCATTCGAGTCACCTTACTCCATACCCTTCATTAGCTGAAGGTTCTAGATCAGTACAATAGAAAATATGTGAGCCACTTATACAATTTTATATTGTCTAGCAGCACATGGGAAAAGATAAAAAGAAACAGCTGAAATTAATTTTAATAATAGAGGTTATTTGATTCAATATGTCCAAAATAGTACCATTTGAACATATAATCAATATAAAAAAAATTTTTTTTGATGCTGGTTGGTACAGGGATCTGAACCCTTGACCTTGGTGTTATAATGCCACGCTCTAACCAACTGAGCAACTGCCCAGCCCTAAAAAATTATTAATGAATTTTTTTTACATTCCTTATGCCTGTACTAAGTCTTAGAAATCCAGTATTCATTGTACACTTACAACATATCTTAATTTGGACCAGCCCCATTTCAAGTGCTCAATACACTGGAAAGCACAGTCCTGAATGAATGATAGCTACACAGTTGTCACGATGACTGGAATGTCAGCAGGGATGATGACAATGTAGTAGAAACCGCCTTGGCTTTGGTCCATCCAGATCTATTTGCAAATCCTGGCTCCACCACTTACTGGCTCTGTGGCCTTGCACAAACCTCTTAGCATCTCTGAGCTTTAGTCTCCCCATCCCTGCAGGCTGTTAATCCCTGCTTTTCAAAGGATTATTGTGTTACATAGACTTTATGCACAGGTAAGGTGCTTAGTACAATAGCCAGCACACAGTAGGAACTCAATAATGGGCATTTAACATAATTAGTATCAATCATGAGTTACACATGTATAACAGTGCAAAATATGTCAAAGTTTTTAAAACCTGGAGAAAATATCTTTTTATTTACAATTTTATCTAACAAGTATTCTTATCAAATCAGTATTTCTCGGTACTGGTTGCACTTGGTTATGTTAAAATATTTAACCTAGTAAGGTAATATTGATGAAGATGGGACTGCATGATTTCTAAACCCTTAAGAAATTATAAAGAACTGTAAGAACTTAAAGGATTATGAAGAGCTTCTATTTAAAAATAGCAAGCACCTGGCCTTGAGACTGCTCAGAATACACTGCAACTAGCTGCCCCACCTATGGGTTACCTGAGACTTACGTTAGACATTTGTTTTAGGACCAGAGAAGAAAACCACACCCCATGGGTGGGGGTGAGGTTTCCCTGGGGAAAGCAGACATTACCAGTGTACAGTTTTACATAAAGGGAGATCATGAGACAGCAGATAAAAACTCAGTTTGCGGCCTTAGAGAGATCACCTTAGGAGAGAAATGTCCTTTTTCTTGGGGACTTGGGAAATTTGGAGACTGACATTTCAGAGAAGAGAGATATGGTAAAAATCACTCCCATGGGACATGGCAGGAGGCCCGGGGCAGAGATGTCCCCGTGAAGGAGGCATATGCAGTTCCTTAGGCCTGTGCCTCCTGAGAAGGGTCTTACCTAGTATCAGTTTTAAATTTTTCTGTGTTGCAATTTCTTTCTAATATCCCCAAGACTTCAGTAAAATCTTGTTAGATATGACAGTATGGTCTCAGCAGTCCCGTGGGAAGTTGAAAGGAAGGATTGGACCCATTCCTACAACAGGGCAGCACAAGGGAGTGAGCAGAAGTCTCGGAGGAGGAGGGAGACCTTGATGTGGCGGGAGGTGACCTGCATTGTTCACAACAACGACCTGGGCTGGAGCACAAGCCACAGGCTGATTGAGGACAGGCCAAGGGACCAAACCCCAGCAGTGACAGGAAGGGGAGAATGCTAGCCCAAAAATGTTAAGAGGGGATTAGCTCATTAAAGTAACTGAACTCCAAAAGGGTGGGTGCTCAATTATTGTAATGGAGACCTGGAAAAGAATTGTGACCACATTGTGTATTTCAGCCTGTGGGAGGCCTGAATGTCCTTGCTACACAGTGGAGAAATATTAACTTCTCTAGCCATTTTCTCATAGTTATATATTCTTGGACAAATTATCCGACTTCTCAGACCTTCAGTTTGCTCATCCTGAGAATGAGAGAATTTGAACAAGATGGTTTTAAAGTTTATTCCAGTGATGTAATCCTTTGTGTTATGGTCTGAGTACCAACCATCTCATGCATTTGGTGAGTAGATGCTAGATTTGGACATAGCCTCGTCATTCAAATCTAGAAAGCCATTCAATAACCTGACTCTATTGATATGGCAGAAATCTTCCATTTGCACACTTGAATCAATTCAAGTATGATCGAGTCTAATAGATCCAGTGAAGATTTGCAAAATGAATGAAAACTGCTAAAAAATAAATGGAGGTTAGCCCACACTCATTTAACTTTATTAGAGCATTAAGATCTAAAGTTGTATTATGCCTAATTTTAGAATTATTTCAAATCTGTGTTGGTATGAGTAAGTACATAGTAGGTGCTTAATCAATGTGTGCTGAGTGAATGACTGAAAAATACTCCCAGATAAGTTGTTTGACTCGATGCTATTTGAATGATTTCATAGCCTTCATTTTCTAACCTTATTAATTCCATTATGGCTGTTTCAGTGCTCAGGTGTGAGAGTTTATTCTTATTTTATTCTTATTTATTTATTCTTATTTTATAGTCTAAGTATACCATCACAAATAATACCAATGATAAAGAAAAGAGGTCTGTAGACATCTAAAAAAGTCAGCACACCTATACAGAAAATTCCTGAATGAAACTGGGTTTTAAAAAAAGTATTATCAAAATAAGCAGCTGGAAAAGCTCCTGATCAGGGTGAAACATGAAGGTGGCTCATGGCAATGACGGAAATCACCACCTACATTGGGCCGAGGCTGCAAAGTAACCTAAAGATAAGCAACAAGGGATTATTTTAGCTCGCTTTGAAGCAAGAAGAACATGCAAAGGAGAGGTGACTGCTCGGGGAAGGTGGTATAAGTCAACACTTTGGTAGAAGGGCAGGGTTATTAAGTTCTGGGTTGTTTTTCCGTCTCCATAAAAAACATAATATTCAATCGGGAAAGGGTAGAATAATTATAATTAAAAGGAGCCAAAAAGTTCAGAGAGCTAAAAATCATAAAAGTTCAAATTTCCTGTTCCTAAGATTTCTATCCAGTGTTCTCAAAGAATGCTCAGCTATTATCATTCAGCCATCTTTGAGGAAATATTAAAAATAGAAGCTAAAAGGTTGAGGATGGGAAAACAGTGTGCTGATTTTCAAAAGGGTGAAAAAGTGGATTCATTGGATAGGTGGATCCCAAGGAAATCTAATCTGAATTAACAAACCTGTGGTTTGTAAATTTTGAGGAAAGAATATAATGGTTTCACTAGGAATCAACAGGGGATAAGAATCTATAGAGCCAATCTGACTTTAATCTTACTAATAGAGTTGTTTAAAGAATAGATTATAAATACGTCAAAGGCATAAAGTCTCTGGATTTTAACAGAGCACTTCAAAAAGCCCTACTCTTCCCTTGTAAGCAAAAAAATAAAACATGAATGGAAAAAGATAGAAAGTATGTTAGTCTCATAGTTATCTGAACAATCATGACATTGAAACTTGTTCATTGATGGCATAGAAAAAAATTCTGTCCTGCTCAACATTTCCATCAGTAACCAAGGTTAAGACATGGGAAGTATACTTATTCACTTTAAGGGAGACACAGGCTGGGAGAGTTAACAAGTGACAGAAGCCCAGTTTAAATTAACCTCAGAAAACAAATTGTCCAGTGGGTAAGTCACTTCAAGCATAATTGGATCCAGTTGCTCAAATAAGGCAACCAAGCATCAGACTCCTTATGTACCGTGGCTCTGCTCGCCTCCGTTCTTGCTTCGTATTCAGGTAGGTTCTCCCAAGCGAGGTCAAATATCGCATTAGCATCTCCAGGCTTACGTTCTACCGGCTCAACAATCAAAATGAAAAGAATGTCCTTCTTGCCCAAGAGTTCTAGTCACAGTTATAGGTTTGAGGCTCACTGCCCTGAGTTGGAACATGTGCCTGTCACTGAACCAACCACAGTGATTTAATCCTTTGATTGTTCAAGTTTGGGGGTTGTGCCCTCCCAAAGCCTTAGGACCTAGAGCAGGGAGGAAGTTGTTCTCTAAAGGGATTCTGTGCATGCAAAATATAGTGAACAATTACACCAAAAATAATAAGCTGAAATAATCTTTAAAAAAAAAAGATTAAATAATGAAAGTCCTGAACTTGATTTAAAACATCAATTTCATAAATTAAAAATGAGGATATACCAATGCAAAATATAGTGAACAATTACACCAAAAATAATAAGCTGAAATAATCTTTAAAAAAAAAGATTAAATAATGAAAGTCCTGAACTTGATTTAAAACATCAATTTCATAAATTAAAAATGAGGATATACCACACTGTCAACAAATAGTTCATGTGAAAAAGAGTTTAAGGTTATGCTAGACAATAAGGTCATTATGAACCAACAGCATGTTACAGAAACTGGAAGAACTAATTCAATTTTAGCTTGCCGTAATAGAAAAATCATAACACAATTATGGGATGTTATGGTCCCACTGTTTTCTTCATCGGTCAGACCACAGCTGAATGTTACATTCTGGAAGGACATTCACAAAGTACGGTGCATCCAGAGGAGGCTGACGGGGACAAAGAACTAAAAATCAACATATGAGGAAACCTGAAGAAGTGGAAGATTTCCATCCTTGAAAAGGTATCACCAAATAGCAATGTTCAAATATCTGAACAGCAATCATGCAGACATAAAACTGACTCCACCTGTGCTGCTTCAATGAGAAGAGCTAATACCTGCAGTGGGATGAAAGGGCAATAGATTGGGTTTGGTTTAACAAGTAGTACCGTCCAACAAAATAATTGCTTCCCTTGAGATAAAGTGAGCTTCTCTCAAATGTAATTATCAGGGATGTTGTAGGATTATGTTGGTCACTAGTCAACTCCTAAGATATCTCTCCCAACTCTTAAATCCAGTGGTTCCATGAATGTCTGTTAACTTCTCCATGTGGGCAAATTAACAGGAAATGCAGACCCTCTCTGCATTTTCAGTAGCCAGGGAAGGACCCAGGCCTTCTGGGTCTGCAACATGAATGTAATTAACAGAATTCACCACTCTGGTTGACCGGAAGGAGTTCAGTGCTATGTGGAAGTAAACTCCATGTGGGAAAATTCTGGAATATAAAACACCAAGGAAATTGAGGGTTTGGACAAATGGCTCACTCATCCTGCCACACTCGTGCAATAGTCAAGACTCAATGTATATTCTAAATTAATTAAAACATCACTACCTGATGATTATTCTTATATCTACTTCTTCAGGGAAATGGTTCAAATTTTTATGAAAATCATTTTGATCACCCATGGATTTCTTTATCCATCTTATTTTACAACATGGATATTATAAAAAATGTAACAAAGTAGCAAGTGCATTGTGAAAATGTAATAAAATATTTGAAAGTTCTTTTATAAATAGTCAAACAGTATATACATGTAAGGAGTTGTTGTAATTATTATTAATTCCACCATAGCAGAGATAACTTATAGTTAGCTACATCAAATTATTTTATAGAATTATGGGATTCACTAAATCCTTGAAAGACACAAAATAAGCAGGTAAGGTATATCCAATTCCTCTGAATGGAGAACTAGTTCTAGCAAAAGGAGATGCTATATCAATAGTGTGTACTTAAATGTCACCGAATAGCTGTGAGGATTAAGTGAAATTTTGTCTGTGAAAACTGCCTTGTAATATTGTTGTATAATTCCAAAATCAAAATATTATCATTATTCTATTCTCATTATTAACAATGTTTTCATTATCCTACTACAATGAGTTGGATTCAGAAATATAAATGTCTAGACTAGGCCAAATCTACCTGATAATTCATATCAGAAATCTGGCACTCAGAGCGGACAAAATCAGGCACTATTTTGTTACATATAGGGGGTTTGAATACATAAATCAGTCTCTGA
>NW_007739067.1:17212-18729 GCF_000696425.1 Galeopterus variegatus | reverse complement strand
AAAAAAAAAAATCCTTGAGCAATGCAATCTCTCTAGTTGCCAGTGGTGATTTCTTTTCCTAGAACTATTTTACCTCGGAATTATTTTTGCAGTGTTCAAAAGCAAAAAGGAAAAATTTGGCAAAGTTTAACCCAGCCAAGATGGATGTTAATTGCAATGTTATAATACTAATTTGTGCATACTAACTCAACCATAGGAAACTCATTATGGCCTCATTTAACATTCTGAAAACATTTTTAGGCCATTTATAGGTTCGAATGGAAATAAATATGACTATATGTGTAGAATTGTCATTTTAATCAAATTAAACTTTCCAATTAGAGAAAAAAGTCCTGTTAAGATCACCCATAATTCATACTCATAGAAGACTTCAGTTCAAGTTATAGAACTCTGAAAGACCATTGGGAACAAGAAATTTGGATTCTTGCAGTGATGTACTTATCAGAATATGTTATTAGTGATTTTTTTTAAACACCAAAATGCACCAAAACACTTTTTGTAATAATGTATTAATGATTCATAGTTTAAATGCTAGCTGGTTTAGAATTCAAAGGTTGAATGTTAAAAATGATAAGAAACTGAATAAATATATTTCCAAACAGCATCATCATTTTAGAAGGAACAATGAGTTGAAATTTTGCTTTTCATAATAAAAGAACAACACCCTGANGGACAAAATCAGGCACTATTTTGTTACATATAGGGGGTTTGAATACATAAATCAGTCTCTGATACTAGTTATTAACTGTTAGCAGAGGACACAATCTCAAACATAGGGACTTTGAGGCCACTCTATATATCACAAATTATGAGTGTTTTGTGATATATAGAGTGGCCTCAAATTCTCTATGTTAGCAAAATTGTATGGTAAAAGCACTAGATTAATAATAAAAGTAAGTATGATGGAAACCTATATTAAGATTACATCCTTAAATGGAATCATTGAAACCATTTTGATTTTCCATTACCATAATTCCAAAAGACCAATCGGTAGGACTTACAAAGCTTAAATAGTCGATAGACTTATCCTAGTTGCTTTTTAACAAGATGCATCTCATCACATGGGATGGGTGGGTAACTAAGAAATCATGAAGTTGAACCTCTTCATTTTGCAAGTGAGGAAACGGGATCATAGAAAATAAATGCCTTATCCAAGGTAAGTTAGCAGAGGAGATTGGACTTACACAGAACAGAATCTTTAATGCTGCTCAGAAAAATTTTACTTATTTTTATGGTAGAATCTGACCACATATTTAATAAAACCACATAATATGTCAGTAGTCCTTTTCCTTCATACTCATTACCCTCACCAAATAAATATTATTAAACATGTGTAAGGCGTTCTGATTTAAGCTTGATGTTTTACCTGAAGGGCTATGATTCATTTCCAGTTATGATCGAGATTACAATAAAAAAGGAATAAAAATGTTACCAACACAACTAAATACACAAATATGCAGGGAACCAAAGCTGCTCTACTTTGCACATGCAAGATCTGCAGATAAATGTGTCCATAC
>NW_007739067.1:14685-15890 GCF_000696425.1 Galeopterus variegatus | reverse complement strand
CATTTTAGAAGGAACAATGAGTTGAAATTTTGCTTTTCATAATAAAAGAACAACACCCTGATACTCTTTCAAATGCAATTGCCTAAATGCTTATCCATGCTGATTTAAAAAAGAAAAAGTACATGGCTGTAGTAACTATAAAGCGTAAACAGAGGAATGAAATCAAAAGAAAAAGTTGACTCTGGTCAGCTTAAAGAGTTTAATAGTATCATTAATAATAGGTCCATAAACTGTGCCCATTTAAATACCTAAGTTGAGTTCTTAAGCAGAATAAATAAATATACTCCGTGGAATCAAAGACTTTTTAGGATGACTCATTACTTACAACACAGACATTCAGCTAATGATGATACATTGCATTGCATCAATATCACATTGCGTTTATATTACATTAGGAACAATCTTTATGACCTGATGTTCAGGGTTGTTGTTGTTATTTTTAATTTCTTCCAAATTTACACAGTTTTTTAAACATTTGAATTCAAAAAGCACAAATCTGTGCACTGTAATTAACATGCTGCCTGAGGTTTATAAGATTTAGGAAGGAAGAACTTCCAGGATTCCTGAAGAGATAACCTTGTAAGACAGATGGTCTGCAGACATCTCATCAGCAGGGTCGGAAGTAGGTCCAGGTAGAAGAGGCTATGACCCCAGATGTGTGATTGGAGGGGACTGGAAAATATCTTCTGTCCCACCTGAAAAGCATTTGTTATTCTACTTACAAAAAAATGCAACCCTGTGGGCCCTGACTGTGTCTATCAGAGTCCCCTGTTCAAATTCATCCCCCACATGACTGCATACATTTGTTCAACAAATATTTATGAAGCACCTACTATTTTCTAAGTACTATGAGGAATACAGAGAGGTATGAACTGTAGGGCTACACAAATACTAGAAAGTGAGAAAAAATAAATTAGGGACAGATAAATTTGGGTTCAGACTGTATCACCACCCCTTACTGGCTGTAGGATCATGAATAAGTAACTAAGTTTCAGTTTGCTGATCTGTAAAATGGGGATGATAGTACCCATATCTACCATGGAGTACAAATCATGATTGGTTGGATCATCACTAACTAAATATATAGAAGGGACTTAGGAGAGTGCCTACCATAAACTAAATGTTCAATAATTATAGCTGTTGCTAATGTTATTATTAGCCATAGATACTACACTCCAGGAATTTAAAGTGAAATAGGGAGATGA
>NW_007739067.1:12634-13700 GCF_000696425.1 Galeopterus variegatus | reverse complement strand
TCCGGTACGGGCGCGACACTGAGGGTTGCGATCCATTGCCAGTCACAAAAAAAGACAAAAAAGGAAAAAAAAAAAAAAAGAAATAGGGAGATGAGGTGTCTGCATACATAACTGTGATACAAAGTAGAAAGAGTAGTTCAGAGGGAAAAAAAGAAGGTTTCCAGAATTAGGGGTCAGGAAAAGTTTGAGAAAAGAGGTCACTTTGAGCTGGATCCTGAGATCTGAGCAAATATTTCTAGAAAAGTAGCAAGTACCTCAATACCCAATCAGGATTTAGTGCATTCATTCATTCATTCATTCTTGGAACTTAAGAGAGCTACATGAAGAGAATGGGTACGTTTTGATCAATGTGATGGTAAGCTCTGTGATTTTGTGTTTCTGGGGAGGATGGATCTGGATGGGGTGCTGATGGCAGGGAGCAACTGTGAGTATTGGGTGCCCAATGTAAGGTAAATCGCAGGGTAGAGGGGACACAGGGGCAAAGGCAAGCAGAAAACTTCCCCTGATTCCTCAATCAAGTTATTTAGGGAAGAATGATTCAACCGGAATAAGAATGAAATACAACAACAGACACCAGCTGAGGTCTGTCAATCAGAGTACAAGGCATAGGAAATTTTACACTGAGTAGATTTTTAGTGCTCCATTTTATCTTGGGTATTGACTTATTACTATACCTCTTTTTAAATTTTTTTCCAGTGGTTACTCTAAGGTTTATAATACACATCTTTAATACGTCATATTCTACCTTCAGGTAATTATTATACTACTTCACATATAGTTTAAGAATCTTGCACTAGCATACTTCCATTTCTGTCCTCCTGTCCTTTGTGTTGTCATTACCATACATTTTACTTATACATATTTTATTAACCCCACAATACAGTGCTATTATTATTACCCTTGCTTTAAACAGTCAACTGTCTCTTAGATATAAATATAGGGGAAAACATCTTTTACATTTATCAACATATTTACCATTTCTGCATTCTTCATTCTTTTTTTTAATCCCCCCAATCTGGTATTATTTTCCTTCTGCCTGAAGAAATTTCTTTAACATTTTTTAAAG
>NW_007739067.1:9264-11814 GCF_000696425.1 Galeopterus variegatus | reverse complement strand
TATTTATCAACATATTTACCATTTCTGCACTCTTCATTCTTTTTTTTATCCCCCCAATCTGGTATTATTTTCCTTCTGCCTGAAGAAATTTCTTTAACATTTTTTAAAGTTCAGGTCTGTAGTAATGAAATCTCTCAGTGTTTGTCTGAAAACAGTTTTTATTTTACCTTCATTTTTAAGGACATTTTCTTTGGATATAGAATTCTAAGTTGACACGTTTTTGCTTTTGCTTTTTATTTCAGCACTTTAAAGATATTCCACTGATTCAGAATCAAGATGTCAGAATAGATGGTCCCCAGCATCACTCTCCCACAATCAACCAACTTGCAACTATTAAAAAGCAACAACAGCCAAGCTGGGGCCACTAGAGTTCAGGGGAAGAGGAGGAGAGACCTATGGAGTTCATGAAGGTGGGAGAAGCCACAATGAGAGAAAGAACTGCTCCCACCATTTCCAGCACCAGCGCTTCAAGGCTGGAGCTGCTGAGCACATGGAGCAGGAGCCGGCAAAAGCCGTGGCTGTGCCCTTTGGATGAATGTGCTTGGAGGCGGCAGGGGAGAAGAGGGCCATGGTGGCCCCCAGGCCAGCAAGACCACTAACAGGATTCCCATGGACCCACACAGGAGCAAGGAGCCACAACAACTGAAAAAAAGGAGCCTCTCAGAGGCCAGTGGGTCATCACAAGGGACCAGCACACAGCCCGTCCCATGAGAAGTGTTTGCAGCATAGGTGGTGGGGGAAACAGGCCCACCAGGGGAACTCTGGGGCACAGCAAGGACAGCTGATCTGCCCCCCAGTCAGCACAGGACCACTCAGTGGAGACTGCTTGGAAATATAGAACTGCAGGGGGTACAGTTTGCTGAAAAGTCTCAGGCCCAGACCAGAGTTTCCACATAATCCCAGGTGTACAAGACCTGAAAGGACAACAATTAAAACTTGAGCTGCACAAAAAGCCTTCCCCAGAGAATCAACAGCAAAGCAGCAATTGAGCTCAACCACAGGGCTCAAGTGCTGGTTCCCACAGGAAGTTCCCCCATTTTAGAAGTAAGCAAAGGACAACAAATTAGTTCCAGTGCAGAGTTTAAATGGTGGAAACAGTGAATAATCCAACACAGAACTGAGACAAAACAAAAAACAAACAGATTAGAGACAAAGTTCTGATATTAACCAGTAAAGGTCTAACACCACCAAAGAACACCTATAAAACCTAGAGGGACCAGAAGCCCCCTGGGCTCCTAAGCTGAGGCGGTGAGGGGCCAGGGGCCTCAGCCATTCCCCTCTGACATCCACATCCAGCCCAGAGACAAGCATAAACCTACTGCTGGAAGTGCCCCCAGGCTCCCAGGCCAGGGCAGTAGGGGGCCAAGGGCCTCAGCCACACTCCCCTGACGTCTGCATCCAGCCCAGCAATGACCACAGAGCCACCAGGGTTGGATGCACCCAGGGCTTCCCTGCCAGAATGAGGGGGGTGCCATGGGCCTCAACCATGCCCCCTTCCTCCTCTCACTGTATTCTCCTCCCCATCTCTTCTCTCCCAACTGCTCCACACAACATCTCAGAAAGTAAAAAAAAAAAAATCATAATAATAAATTAATTAATCTTTTATTAAAAATATATTCCATTGTTTTGGATTTGGATATTTCTGATGAGAAAGTTCTAACAATTTCATCTGGCTTTGTTCCTTTATAATATGTCTTTTTTCCCTCTGGCTTCTTTTAAAATTTCTCTTTTTTGTTGATTTTTACCAATGTCATTAAGATGTGCTTTGGTATATTTTATGTGTGTGTGTTTATCCTGCTTGTGTTTACTGAACTTCTTGATCTGTGGATTTATAGTTTTTGCCAAATTTGGGGGAAAAAATCAGCCATTATTTCTTCAAATAGTGCCTCCCTCCCCCATCCTTTTGCTACTCCAATTGCACAAATATTACACAGCTTGATGTTGTCCACAGGTCCTGGAGGCTCTGCTTTTTTTTTTTTTTTTTTAGGAAATTACTAAAAAACTTTTTTATTATTTTTTGTTGTATTTATTTACTGTGCACAACATGATGTTTCAAAACACGTATACATTATGGAATTAATTAAATCAAGCATAATTGACACATGCATTACCTCACATACTTATCATTTTTTATGGTGAGAACACTTAAAATCTACTCTCAGTGATCTTCAAGAATACCATATGGTTATTAAGTATAGTCACCACATGTACAATGGATCTCTTGACCTTATTCCTTCTCTCTAACTGAAATTTTGTATCTTTTGACACCCCTACCCCCACCACCACCCTCAGACCCCTGTAACCAACTTTCAGAGAAGGTTTTTCTGAATTACTCCATCAGGTGAGTCACTATTTCTTTCCCTACAGTCCTCACCTTAACATTCTGTTTATACCTACATTATATCATTTACAGAATTATGTTGTCATGTTTCTACATCTATGTTGCCAACTAATGGTGACTTCTAAAATGAAGAATGCCATTCATCTACATGTATCCACCACTGGCATAAGGCCTTGTCCTCACTTAGGTGTGTCCCAAATGTTCTGTAG
>NW_007739067.1:5349-8794 GCF_000696425.1 Galeopterus variegatus | reverse complement strand
CCTTAACATTCTGTTTATACCTACATTATATCATTTACAGAATTATGTTGTCATGTTTCTACATCTATGTTGCCAACTAATGGTGACTTCTAAAATGAAGAATGCCATTCATCTACATGTATCCACCACTGGCATAAGGCCTTGTCCTCACTTAGGTGTGTCCCAAATGTTCTGTAGCTGAAGGAAGGAAGGAAGGAAGAACTTAGTCTTTTCAATGAGTAGTTATTCATTCCAAATAGTCGTTCATTTTTAAGACCTTAGTGTTTCAATAAGGTTCATTTAAGACCTTATTGCTGATAGAATCTAAGAGCTCTAGTGCCTGAGACAACAATCATTTATCCCAATTGAATTTTAATTTGTATTAACTTTATTAATTTGTAATCTGCAGGCTTTAAAGGTAATGTATTAGTTTACTTAGTTTTTCAATTATTACACTATGGGACCAGAAATTAGGAATCCTGAATTTTATTTTTGGCTTCACCACTGATACATCTTTCCCTTTGAAGAAAACACTTAGCCAATTGATGCCTCAGTTCTAAATCTATAAAACAGAGGCACTACTTTTCTTGGTGAGTGTTCTCATATCCATTATTAACTAACACTTTCCATATATACCTTGTATTTTCAGTATTTGTATATTTAGTTATAATTTCAGACCACAGATGAATCTTGAAAGTTTGGTGAAAAGCCAATGCACTTTATGTCAAGACATATATTTTTTAACTTTTTATTGGTATAAAAGAGTTCCTTAATATTGAAAGAAGTCTATGAATTTATTCTTATTCAATGGAGAGGTAATCATTTCCATACTTTGTCTAAATTAAGGAACAAAGTCAAAATTTGGATATTATTAAATTTGGTGATACTTGAAGGGGAACTATTTACATTAAAATATAATAAGNTTGGATATTATTAAATTTGGTGATACTTGAAGGGGAACTATTTACATTAAAATATAATAAGGCATCTGTTAAATAGTTATTTTAACAAGGAAGAAAGTCTAATTCAATATCAGAATGGAATTACTTAGCTTCTTCATTTCTAGTAACTGGAGAATTTTCCATTGGCACATGCCTGTATCTATAGTTTATGCAGGGAAAGAAGGAAGATGAAGGGAAGGAGACACTACTAAAATGGTCAAGACATCTGTAACTGAGAATACCAGTAACCCACACAATATCCATTCTTCCCTTCTTTCCTAAATACAAAACTTCAAGTTTATTCTGAGCAAGAAGATTCTCAGGTTCAAAAAATATACATCTCCAGCCTCTCTTGCAGCTAGATGTGGCCCTGACATTAAGTTCTGGTCAATAAGATGACAGCAAATTGCTTTCTAATGAGAATCCCTAAAAGGAAGACAGATAGTTAAAACACCCCTGTTGTCCTTTACCTTTTCCCCTTTCCTTCTATCTGGAATGTGAACATAATGGCTGACACTTCAGCAATCGTTTTGAGACTCTGAAGATAGAAGCCAGTGCTGAGGATAGGTTACTATAAATTAAAAGGAACCTGGGTCCAAAATAACCTCATGGAATTACCATATCAGTCCCTGTCATTCTCCAAAACTAATTACTTCCTTTCTATGAGAGAAAAAAAACCTTTCATCTCTTTAAGCCATCCAAGTATATGTAGCCCCATGAGGGAGATAAGACTGGTTCCCATGAATATTGCTACCATTGTGGTTTTATTATTACAAGTATCTCTTCATAAGTCTGTTTCTCCTTGTAAACTGAGTTCTTTGAGAGTTGACATTAGGCATTGTGTCCCAAAGTAATTGGCACTTCATAGATAGATGTTGAGTAAGTGAATGAATGATCTCCTAGGTGCTGAAGTTCTCATGGGCAGGCTCTTCAGGCGCCTAAGCTCTGGTATGTGGACTGTGGGAGGTAAGAGCCATTGGCAGGCATCAAGCATGTTCAGAAGCCAAGAACATCCAGTTTATTTTTCTTTCTGCTGAAAAAAAAAGTGGTGGGTAAATGGGGTAGGAAGGGAGAGTAGTCTCCTGCCCTTCACACTCAGGGAATAGACATCCTACATGGAGATGATGGTACTGACTGCATTACTGGTTAATCACTTCAACATTCTTCTGACTATAGGGATCTTTGCCTCCCCCCCCCTTTTTTTTTTGTCTTTTTCTGTGTCCGGCAACAGATCGCAACCCTCAGTGTTGCCCCCGTACTGGGCCGGGGACCGGCAACGGGATTGCAACCCTCGGTGTTGCCCCTGTGCCTCGCTCAGCCAGTGAGCGGGAACCGGTCTGTATGTGGGATCCGAACCCTCCGGTGGGAGCGCCGCTGCGCTTCCCAAGCAGCGCTCTTATCCAGTGCACCACCGGGCCGGCCCCTGCCTCCCCTTTTGATGTAGGAAAGCAATCCACACTTAGATCTGCAGACTATGAGAAGGGCCTGGCAGGGTGAGCAGGCAGTCACAAAGTAGGAGGAAGCATTTCCATCAGAAGGATGGCAGCATGATGAAGCATGGAGCATTTGGGGAGTCTTTACTGCTTCAGTGAGAGTTGTCACAATTATGCCTTCTGTCCACACACAAAATTCTGCTCAGATTAGCAACAGCAATTCTAAAACCTGTCCCCAAAGTGATTGTGGTCTCAAAACACTTTAATCAAAGGAAATTTTAAAGTCCAGTATGTAGAACAACAAAAGTGGAACTTCCCTGGTTGAAGTGACAGGTGAGAGATGCAATAACTACCTGTTCCCCATCCCTCCACCCACCCCTAGCCCCACATTGCCCTTGGTGGAGAGATTGCAGTTTGAAAACCACTCAGACTATCTCCTAGCTCTGCCTTTAAATGAACCTATAGACTAAGGAAATATTCATTCTTTACTCAATTCCCCGCAGCAGAAATAGCATATTAGCCCCAAACAGGAAGCTTAAGACTTCAACCAGAGCCTAGACTCCAAAATGCATCCCCTTTCCCTGCTACCGATTTTACCTGTCTGCTGATCTCAAAATGAATCGAGAGATTAAATTATTCTTTTAACATTTGCCCAAGTGCATTCCCTTTATTTGACAGTATACCTTAGTTTAAAAGAAGTGATTTGTTAAATGGATTATGCAAAAAGCTTTAGCATTACTAACACCTCGCCTCGCATATGCTTTTTGTTAACTTCCCAAAGCAGCCTTTGGCCATCATAAAGACAAGGAGAGAGCCCAATTATCTACCCTAGTCCATTCCCCTTGATCAAACAACCTTTCTGGTGTTTCACATGTGTTCAGTTTCTCAGATTTAGTGCCATTCTATCTGGATGCCAGATGTTTTATTTGAAAATAGTTACTAGAATATAAATGGAATGAAAACTAATCAGGTTGTTATAAATGCAAATAAGGTAGCTTGTTTCTTTGAGAAAACCTTTTCTAGAGGCTTGTTTCTTTGAGAAAATCATTGGTGACTGAGCGAGCAAAGAAGTATTTTCATCAAATGAAACCT
>NW_007739067.1:2068-3974 GCF_000696425.1 Galeopterus variegatus | reverse complement strand
ATAACTGAAGGGGACTTCAGGTGAACTTATGACCAATCCCTCATTTAAAAATTGAAGAAACTGAATCCAAAGAGATGAATTGTCGTGCCTAAGAAGAAATTTAAAGTAGAGACAAAAGTAGGACCACAACAAAAGTCTCTCAGACATCCAGTTGCTGCTCTTTCTCTAAAAATTTGGAGAGAGAAAAACAAAGGTTTCACAAAACTCTGCTTTATGTCCAATGGAGTTGTAGTGTAAAAAGCATGACAGCCGTTCCTTTATCACTGCTGATCTGTGGATGGGGCACAGTGAAACTCACATTGGAGTTGTCTACTTCCTCTTAGTCTCAGTAATTGCACTGACTTCCAGTTTTAGATTTGTGAACAAAATTATGTGACTTAATTTACCTATCAAGAAGTGTACACCTTCCAGGTGCCCTCAAGACAATCTGCTGGGAGTGGGAAGAAAATATTAGAATTTTTATATTACCTTCTTTATCCTAAAGTAAGAAACAAATTACTTTAGATGCCCTGAATATATGGATTAACACTGGTCAGGTGTCATGTGGCACTGAGGGAAGATTGGGTGTCCCCCGAGAGGCACTTGACGTGTTGCCATGAATCACAATTTACATCATGTGCCTGGTTAAATAAATTTATGGTTCATATCATCTAGTTGGAACTAAATTACCCCTCAAGAAATGGACAAATAGCTTGAAAAGATGCTTTCAAAGAAACTGCAGATTGAAGATAGCATAAATAATACAAGCACAAATAAATAAAAGTATTCAGCTCAGCAATTTTTTTTATCTCTAGTATAAGCCCATCATGTGACACAATATGAGGTAAAAGCAATGATATAATTATACCTGACATATTGAATCACATTTCTCTTGTGCTGCTTTCTTCTTAAAGGGGAGGAAATCCCACAGGATTTTATGTGATAGATAGAAAAAGACTTATTTTTAAAATATATATAGGATGTTATAATGTACCAAGTATACATCATTTTACAATGTTCATGAGTACATGTATAAGTAAACATACATATATAGTAAATTCTTGCTCAAACTATTTTTTGTTGATCTATGATCTAAAAAGTTTGGCAGCCACTGGCCACAGCTTTTGGAGCAGTGAAAGGACAGAAGAGATGTCTTCCTGCAAGGAATTGCCCTTTCTTCTAGAGCTTGCTGATACACAGTAGCAGATCTGTATTTGGGGGCATTGGTTTTTGTTTTTAATTTTTATTAAAGTTTAACATATTTAGGGGCCGGCCCGGTGGCGCACTGCTGCAGTGCGCCACTTGGGAAGCACAGCGGCGCTCCCGCCGAGGGTTCGGATCCCACATACGGACCGGTTCCCGCTCACTGGCTGAGCGAGGAGTAGGGGCAACACTGAGGGTTGCGATCCCGTTGCCGGTTCCGGTCCGGTATGGGCGCGACACTGAGGGTTGCAATCTGTTGCCGGTCACGAAAAAAGACCAAAAAAAAAAAAAAAAAGTTTAACATATTTATAAAAATTACACAAATCATAGTGACTTTCCTAAAAGTGAATGCATTTATGTATCCAATATCCAGATCAAGAAATAGAACAATTTCAGAATGCCAGGAGCTCCTCTCATGGCCCATTTTAGTCACTAGCCCAGACAAGGGTAATAATTATCCTGTTTCTTATAACATACCTTAGTTGTTCTATTTTTGAACTTTATATAAATAAAATCATAACATCTATCTTTTTCTTATTAATTTGTGGGTGTTCTTTATACATTCTTGTCCCAACCCGCAGGATATTCAATGCAGACCCTGGAGGGGGGAGTGGGAATTGGATGGGACAAGAGACGTGAGAAATGGAGACCAGACTTTTACCTTGTATTCTGATCAAGTCTCGTTTATTAGCCAGAAGGTCACAGTTTATATAGACAGCAGGAG
>NW_007739067.1:0-483 GCF_000696425.1 Galeopterus variegatus | reverse complement strand
GAATCATTGAAATTTGCTAAAGAAACAAAAGATAAAGTCCAAGGATCTCGACTAATGGTTGATGAAAGGGTAGTTGGCTTGCCAGCACCAGATCGAGAGTCTGTAATTCTAGGAGAATCGGTTAACAACATTCTATAACCTGTAGAAACACAATGTTTAATAGGAGGAACATTAGGAGAAGAGAAACATAAAGGCATTTTTTCAGTGGAAGCTGAAAAATTAAAAGGGTGTGAAAAATGAGGCTTTTCATAAATATTAGGATCTCCACCTAAGAGGCGAGAATGGTTAGTTGTTACTTTTACTTCTTCCTGGTTCCAGGAAGCCAAATGGAACAAAGGAGAGAGAGTTAGAGTAAGAGTTAAAGTTTGTTTTAAAATAAGGATATTGAAAAAAACTATAACATTTTAAATTAATTTATTAACTAACTTTTGTTGTTTTGACCTCTGTGAACAATTTCACAAACCCATTAGTTTTTTTATTAAA
>NW_007739066.1:33879-39045 GCF_000696425.1 Galeopterus variegatus | reverse complement strand
TTCTGAGGATCATCAATCCATAACATGCTGCATTAGAAGAATTGCAAAGGAAGTAAACAGATCCTGGGGAAAGGAGGATTTCCAAGATGCTGGGTCAGGGAATCTCCATGAGTGATGAAAAGTTTCTTAGCCAAGATCATTTAAAATTCCAGTTGGATGGCTGGATCTGATAAAGAGCGGGAAGAGGAGGTCTGGCCAGTGTAACGGGAGTGAGCCACGTGCACTGTGGAGCTGGCACCCTGGCAGCAGAGGCCCTCTCCTCTGGAGCTTTGGGGACCCCCACAGGGCTGTCAACGAGTGAGCTTGGGAGCAGGCATCCAGGTCCCACCTGCAAGGCTTCTGAGGGAGCAGATAGAGCCTGCAAACACGTTTGTGAAAAATCTTCCCAGATTCATCCTGATGATGAGCTGAGTTTTAAACTGCTCACCCCTGGCCTTGCCACTTCTCCTCTGACACGATCCCTTGTCCCCTTCAGAATATGACCCATGAGCTGATGGACACCAAGACTGAGGACAGTGAGGGGACAGGTGAGAAGCAAATGAACAGTGGAGAAATAGAACAAATGCAGGCAGTTTTTTCAAGAGGTTTAAAGAAAATATCTGAGTGGCTTTTTTCTTTAAAGCTGAGTGACATCAGAAAACATGTTTGTGCTTAGGAAAGGAAAAAAGTGCCTGGAGAATAGGATGGAGGAGGTGTCATTGATGGGTAAGGTCCCTGAAGAAAGCGTGGCAGGGGGTTCCCTGGACTGGTGGACGGACCCTCCTCCACTGTGATGGGCAGGGAAGGACAGAGATGGACACGGATGCAGAGAGGGTGGCAACGGCGTGGCGGGGAGTTGAAGAAGTTTCTGCCTGGCATGTTTCTGTTATTGGTGAGTGAGGAACTGACACATTCTTAGAAGAGTGGGCAGCGGTGGAGAACGGGGAACCTGACCCCTAGAGGAACTGCTGAGCCACACCGCGGACCTTAGCACTGAAGGCTGTGAGCAGGTGGGGTCATCTGTCCGTGTCTCAGAGTGCTTCACACCTAAGAAGGGAACTGCAGTGGAAAGCATCTGTCAAGGAGATTGTCACCAAGAGTCACGATGGCAATGTGAGCTCCAGAGCCACCGTGTTCTAGAGAATGACAAGATCAAGGCTGAGGCCACAGGAGTAAGAGGAAAGACAGTCACTGGCATTGACGTTGAGGCAATGTGAGGTGAGAATGTTGGTCATTTAGCCCCCAATGTGACATCAGAACTTAGGGCAGGTGTAGGAATGGACAAGTTGCTAAGATATTCAAGGAGTGTAGGGATAATTAGAAGAAAAACTGGTGATGGCAACAAGGAGAGGTAGGAGGTGAATTTACTCCTCAACAGAGCAGAGATTTTTTGCATGACTATTAGGAACCACGACATGCAGGTCTACCAGTAGCCTCCTCCAGTGGAACATCTTGCTGCTCCACGCAGGGGTCCTGGAGGGACTCCCCGTCTTCCCAAACATACCCACCAAACTAGATCCTCTTTTCTGTTTTAGGTACTGCATTCCCCATAAGACTTATTTTAGAAAAAGTTTTTGTGAGCCAAAACAAAAATTGAACACTACTGCTCAGGCCCAACCCTTCCATGACAAGCCAAGGAGGCGCCACGACCACACAGCAAGCTGGTGGAGGTTCTGCTGCCGTGTCCCACAGCAGCACACGGGCCACACACTCGCCCCAGAGAAATGTCCCTTTTAACACTGCTCAGGCCCAACCCTTCCATGACAAGCCAAGGAGGCGCCACGACCACACAGCAAGCTGGCGGAGGTTCCGCTGCCGTGTCCCACAGCAGCACACGGGCCACACACTCGCCCCAGAGAAATGTCCCTTTTAAGGCCAGTGAGGTCAGGACAGCTGAGGTCCAGCAGAGCTGAGCACTGGGGCAGGAAGGAGCGGTGGGGAAGCCCCTGGTCACCTGTTAGGGACAAGGAGAAGTGTGAGGGGGACACGCAGTTGGGCAGGCAAGGGGCACTCTCCCATCTGGCGGGAGAGGCCAGCTCAGGGACCAGGCAGTGGGGCTGTGTGCCTTCAGCCTCGCGCTGGGCAGGTCCTCAAGTCATGGGCAAGTTCATGGGTCCTTTTTATGTAGAGACTCTTTTTATAAGCTATTCAGAGCAGGGGTGGGAGGGAGTCAGAGAGAGAGAAAGAGAGAAAAATCCCCTTTGAAATTTCATTGCTTTCAGAGTCGGCAATTTAATGAGTCATGCATTCTAAATCCTTGCTTTGTCTACACGTTTTCATTTCAAAATACCAAAAAACACTTTGTTTGGAACATGGGTTATTTTTAACTCCTATATCAATAGTGCACGTCCACTTCTCCCTACATGAGAGAAGCTTTCCTCGGATGGGGCTGGAGCAGCACCGGGGCCGTGGGCTTGTTTACTTAGCTGTTATCTGTTGAAGCTACCTGGGCATCTCTCTATTCCCTGGAGACTCTCTTCTAGGTCGCCTCCTGGTCCTACTGACTGCCCATGAGTCAGCTGCAGGCCTGGCCAAAGAGTCCTGTGTCCCATAGTTTGGAAAAAAGTGGTAAAACATCCTTTCAGGCCTCCAGGCCAAGGAGCCAGCACCTGGAAGGCTGGAGACAAGCCAGGTCTGCATTGCTTGGCTCCCTGTGAGGGGCTCAAGGGAAAGAAGCAGAAGAGAACAAGGTCCCACCGACAGGTCCCCTTCTCCAGATACATCCAGAGAAAGCCTGGCCACACCTGAGCAGAGACAGGAACGCACAGTCTGGGGAGTTCTTCTACAACCTTTAGGCTGACCAGTGGGGAAGAATGAGCTGAGGGAGGCTGGAGAGGGGAGGGTGATGTCCCCCCCAGCCGTCCCCACCCTTGTGTAAGGTCCCTCTCTCCACACTCCCCTGCATGCCCCCAGCCGGCTTTACCTACCCTGCCACTTTCAATCCATCAGTGACGGTTCACTGGCTTGGGTCTCATAGGCACCATATTCTTAAAAGTCTCCAATGTGGAGCCTTGATAGCCAGCACCTTACTGGCCAACTAACTTCAGGAGCCACATACAAAATCGAAATCTCAAGGAGCCAGGGTGAGGAGGTGCCCCACTTCTCTGGTCATCGCCCCTCCCCTCCTCTGTCCACAAATTCACAGTGGAAGCAGCCACGTTCACACGCGCCAACCCCCTCCCCAGACACTGGGGACTGGATCAGGAGTGGGTGTCAATGGGCTTGTTTCCCAGGGAATTTGGGATGGAGACCATCCTGATCGCCCACCAAGGCTGGCTGCCAAATGGGCACTATTGGACGATAATCATTTTCTTATGGATGTAGCTTTCTTGGGTCTAGGCCTTCGTTCCACCCACCCCTGAGGCCCGGCTACAGCTATGGCCTTGGATTCTGTAAAACCCCTGTCCTCCCAGCCCCCACCCAACTCTTCCTAACATGTTTCTCTTTTTTTTTGCCAAGAAAAAAGTCTGCTGGACTTCCGTGCCTTGCAACCAGAATGGCACCAGGAGGCGTGAAAGTGGTCTGGAGAGCGGAGAAGGGACACGTCGAGGAGACTCCTTCCTGTGCTGTGATCTCGCTGCTCTGTTCACAGCTCGCATAGCCTCTGGGCCTCTGTGGCTGGCCAGTGCCGGTAGCTCTGTGAGTGCTGGAGAATGGGGGGGGGCCCTGCCATCCTGTGGGCTGATCCCAGCACCCAGCCTGTGCTGGATCAGAAGGAGGTGCCCAGCCAAAGAAGTGAAGGGCAGAGACCCGAACGCCGGAAGCCGATGTGCAAACATGCTCCTCTCCCCTCGTATGCAGCTCCCGGGTGCTCACACCTTGACAATGGATCCCCTCCCATGGCCCCAACCCATCCCTCTTCTCCTTAGCTGTCTCTCTCTGCCCACTGCACAGAGGAATCTTCCATAAATGTGTGGGAACGCCCACAGGGAAGGAATAAGAAAAAGTGTGCTCCATGTGGACATGCACCTGTACATGTGTGTGCGTACGTGCATGTGTGTGCATGTGAGTGTGTGTGCACACCTGTGCATGTGTGTGTGCGCACGTGCCGCGCCTGTGCATGTGTGTGAGCACGTGCATGTGTGTGCATGTGAGTGTGTGTGCACACCTGTGCATGTGTGTGAGCACGTGCATGTGTGTGCATGTGAGTGTGTGTGCACACCTGTGCATGTGTGTGTGCGCACGTGCATATGTGTGCGTGTGAGTGTGTGTGCATGCCTGTGTATCTGTGTGTGATGGGAACAAGACAGGGGGCCTGGAGACCCTAAGCCCTTGGCCCAGATGGAGCCCACAGTCACCCCCAAAGGAGAAGCTGAGGTTTTGAGAGAGGCTGAGGCTTTGGGCTATTGCTGTACCCCAGAGACATTCATGCCACTGACTGGTCTTGCCCCCCAAATCTAAATCTTGAAACACAGGGCCGAGCCCGTGGCGCACTCAGGAGAGTGCGGTGCTGGGAGTGCAGCAGCGCTCCCGCCGTGGGTTCGGATCCTATATAGGGATGACCGGTGCACTCACAGCGCTCACTGGCTGAGAGCAGTGCGGCCGGTCTCAAAAAGGATAAAAAAATAAATAAATAAATAAATCTTGAAACACAGGAGCAAGTGTGGAAGCACTTTTAATGTGGAACCAGGTTGGGCAAAAATGGTCTTTGTGGCTCCATCAGAGAAGTCTTTTCTGTGCGCCGCACGATATCATCACACCCACAAAGGCAGACCCCGTCCTCCTCCTCTGTTGCATTGGCTGTAATCGTTCTTTGCCATGGCCCTGAGGACCATCAGAAATGCTCCTCTGACCAGCCCTTGCCTCCTTTCCCAGGGAAGTGCCCCCTTCTGTCATTTGTCCCAGGCTGGGGAAGGCTCCTCTCCAAGAAGGAACGAGCTGGACGTCGAAACACAGGAGCAAGTGCGGAAGCACTTTTAATGTGGAACCAGGTTGGGCAAAAATGGTCTTTGTGGCTCCATCAGAGAAGTCTTTTCTGTGCGCCGCACGATATCATCACCCCCACAAAGGCAGACCCCGTCCTCCTCCTCTGTTGCATTGGCTGTAATCGTCCTTTGCCATGGCCCTGAGGACCATCAGAAATGCTCCTCTGACCAGCCCTTGCCTCCTTTCCCAGGGAAGTGCCTCCTTCTGTCATTTGTCCCAGGCTGGGGAAGGCTCCTCTCCAAGAAGGAACGAGCTGGACGT
>NW_007739066.1:29581-33530 GCF_000696425.1 Galeopterus variegatus | reverse complement strand
CCTTCTGTCATTTGTCCCAGGCTGGGGAAGGCTCCTCTCCAAGAAGGAACGAGCTGGACGTCCTCTGACCCTGGCCATGCTTCCTGAGCAGTGGCTCACTCTGAGCCTGCCCTTCAGCATGTCACTTCCAGCTTCATGTCACCCCTTCCAGGCCTTTCCCCAGAGTCACTGAGAAGGGCTCACCCTGTGGGTCAGCATGCCCTTGGCCAGGGGTGGTTTCCTAAACAGTGAGTTGCGCTGGAGAAGGTTCTAGAAAGACTCCTGTAGCATCCTATGCCTGGGTCCTGTCATCCAGCCCCCAGCTTCTGGTAGAAACTGCTGGAAATCAGGAGCTGTAGTCATCCAAAATATTTCCATTTTCTTTTTTCCCCACAGCCGAACCCTAAACTCACTGCCCCCACCGTAGACACTTTCCACCGCCTCTGGTGACTGGGGACAGAGAGGACTGGAGATGCCACTCCGAGCAGCCCTGGGAAACATACCCATTTATGGGACTTGCCACAGACCAATTCCCAATGCCAGCATCGCACCGATCAAAACTTCCTCCTGTACAAAACCACCCAGAGCTGAAATTCCTCTTGAGTTGATACAGCCACAAATGTCTCCAAGAAAAAGAAAAAGAGCAAACTCAAAAACCCAGGGAAGCCTGTGGCTTGGTCATTTGTAAAACCCCTCGCCTGCACTGACCTCCTCCTCCATTAGGAGGGAGAGGCAGAGTATTCCAGTGGTTAGGACTCTACATCTGGATTCAGAGGGACTTGGGCAGGAAACCTCAGTTTCCCTTTTTTAAAAAATAATTTATTTTATTTGTTGAATCAAAATCGATTATACATATTTTGGGGGTTGAACATTGAGATATGTTGACTAAATCAGTATTACTAGCATATATATTGTTACAAATCGTAATTATTCTTTATGCCCCTTGTCCAAGCTCTCCCTCAGTTTGCCTTTGCCTGTGATCTGGGGCAAGTTGCTTCATGTTTGTTTCACTTTTCTCATGTAAAGACGGGGTTAATAACGCCCTTATTGGATTATTGTGAGGATTGATTGAAATGATCTATGCAGAGCTCCCATTTTTACACTGCAGCTTAGCCCACATTCTCTGAGTTATACCCGTTGTCATTTCTAACAGCAAGCACCCTAGCCCCCACCCACCAGGCAGCCCCGGACACAGTCAGTTAGCAATCCCATCCCTCGTTCCATCCACACATTGCAAATACCATCCATGGAAACCTGTCGGGCTCCAGGAGTGTGTTAAAATCTCTGCCCAGCTGGGACAGCTCACCCCCTGGGAACCCCTCCCAGGGGTGCTTTCCATAGGTTCTCACCACCCCAACACTCAGCAGCAAAGGCTCCCAGACCCCGTGCCACCCCCTACCTGAGGGCTGCAAAACAATCTAGGTCCTGGGGTTTGGGGGGAGACTTGCCAGGTGGGGAAGTCGGGGGCCTGGCTCCTCGGCGGCTCCTCTCCCCCTCCGGGGGCTTCTCGGTCCCCCTTTTTCTCATTCTCAGGCTTCCCCTCTCCGGGTTGCTCAGGCAGCCGCATCAGGGGTCCAGGGCGATATTCTCCGAGAGATTTGGGAGCACATCAAAGGAACGTCAGCGAAGACACTGAGACTCTGCAAGGAGTTGACAGAAACTTACTGCCTGCACAGAGCGGGGTGGTTATTACTCACAGTCGCCTAAATAATTCACACCCTCCCTTCCATGTTTACACAGGACAGTGGTAGAAACACAATCCTGGCACAAGAATATAATTACAGTTGTGACAGATGTTTAGTTATTAATAAGGTTTCAATGTCACCAGAGGGTATTTCACAGCAAACCAATAATGTGCCTTTGGAACCAACCTTAATCTTCACAGGTACTTTTCCATTCACACTCCCCTGGGCTTTGCTGGCGTATAAGCAATGTGCAGGGAGCCCGAGCAGCCAACCTGACTGCAACTTGCAGGGAAGCCCAGACCTCATCAGCATAATTTGTTTGCTTGCACTTGACATCAAGAGAGCCACGGAAACAAAGTGGGGGACAGAGTTGAAATAGCTGTCTTGTGGGGAAGATCCCTGCCAAGCCTCCTGAGCTGGTGACACTGCCACAATCCCGGCAATGTCATCCTAACTTACTTAAACAAAGCAAAGAGCTTCCAAGAATGGAGTCTGGTTACCAGCTCCCGTCCAGACTGTGGCCATGTGTATGGAATCTCTGGGTCCACTTGACATCACCAAGTGGTGACTTCCTCTCTCTCTCTCTCCCTGACGTCTGGTTAACTCCTGCTTGTCCCTTATCACTCAGGTCAGGTGTCACCTCTGAAAAGTCATCTTTGACCTGGCCCTCTCCCGTGTCTGGGTTAGGCACCCCTCACCTGGACCTGCCTCTACTGTGGTTTGTCCAGAAGTTCTGGCCACTCCCCTCAACCCTGCATTGAGAAAAACTCCTGACAGGGAGTAATTCAGATGTACACCATGCAGGATCTAGACCCAGGCTGGGAGAACCTTAAAATAATCAGTGCTCCAAAAACATTCACTGCACTAACGTTTAATCAGTATTAAGTCTTTACTTCCACAGTGAAGTTTAAATAATAACAGTAATAAACAGAATCTCCAGAGATGTGAAGTTCAAAGAGTATGAGTGGAAGAATGTTGGCCCTGGTCACCAGGACCCTCATCTGAGAAAGCTGGGCCCCCCCCAGGGGGTCTGACCCCCCATGGATATAAGTCCCCATTTCTTACTGCCCAGCCCCCAACGTCACAATCTGGGAAGAGCCCTTCTGCACCGTTTCTGGTCTCTTGAGTCTGATGAGAGGTGCGTTTCCATGCCTGGGAAGTGGTCTCATATAGAAGCCAGACCCCGGGGGATGAGGTTCTGAAAATGACTTAAGGAAGTGCAGAGCCTTGCAGAGGCAAGTGGGAATGTTACTGCTGTAAATTATTGCTGTGAATCTGTACACACAGCACCCACTGGATGGCAGCCCCATGCAGGTCTAATGAGACAGGCCCAACCCCAGCCCTGTGCGTAACATGTGACAGCTACTGGGGTAGATGAGTGACAGACACATGAACTGAACCAGTGCTTTGTCCTTCCACCTGGACCAAACCCCCAAAACACAGGACAGGGTGAATCCAGATGACATCTGGATGCCCTGACCTGCAAGACCTCTGGTCCCTGCATACTGTGGGCTGGAGTTGGACCCTCCCCAAAGGAGGCTCTCTGCCTCTCAAGACTGGGATGAATTTCCCAAGGGCTGGGACCACAGGGACACCCTACAGAGCGAAAGCATCTTGAAGCCAGAGCAATACATGTATACCACCTCCACACAGCAGCACTGGACCTCAGACACAGCCACACACAGCACTGGTCCTCGGACACCCACACAAGCGTATATACACAACAGCACTGGTCCTCACACACATGCTTACAGATGAGTCTTCAAACACTCACAGCCTACATGTGATCTCAGACAAAACCCTATTCAGCCCCTCTCCTTAGACATGCACACTCCAAGTACCCACCCTCATGCCCACACAGCTGCACACCTGTGCCCACCAGCAGGGCCCCCATGCAACTCTCTTACACGCCCTGTGACTTACCTATTCACACGCACTGCTGCACCCACCTCCCCACACACCTGTACTCTTTGATTCTTCTCTAGTTACCTCATTAAGTTAAACAGGAGAAACAAGTTGCCTGTGTCATGAAAGTAGAAATGCAAAAAAAAAAAAAACTGACATTTTATTTTCAGATATGCTTTTAGTTGCCGTGGCAGTCCCAGCACCACAAAAGTTGTGATTGGTGGTAAATGCAAATTTCAAAAGCAAGTAATTCCCTCCCCGAATGTGCAGAAACTTCCAAATAGGTTGAGTCCCCTCCCTTGTCAGGCTCTGCAGGCGGAGTGGACAACAGCACAGGCACCCAGTGCTAGCCTGGCTGCCAAGCTGGCTGTGGGGCTTCC
>NW_007739066.1:12863-29011 GCF_000696425.1 Galeopterus variegatus | reverse complement strand
ATTAAGTGGTTACCTCATTTCCTGATGAGATCCCTAAGGGCAATTAATTTCCAGAATTTGTCCTCCAAGTCCATTTGCCAATTGTCTTTATTATCATCATCTGAAAGGTCAGCCAGGAGCTGGTTTTTGAGCCCAAAACTTGAAGTTAGAGCTTTGGGCAAATTCCTGAACCCACATTAGTGTCCTCTTCCACTTTTCATTCTGCAAGCAACCCACCCCCTTCCTTCAGCACCTATAACGTTCCTTGAGTCTGGGTAGTCGCCCTTCTAGGGTCCAGACAGGTGGGAAGCAGTCCAGGTCACCCAAAAAGTGATGCTACCTTGGGTCTGCTTCCAGGTGCTCCACCAGCTCCTCACTTTTACCTACCCATAATAAGCAGAGGTTGGTGTAGTGATGTGGTTAAGAGCATGGCTAACCAAATCAGACCATGCAGTTCAAATCCTGGCTCTGCCACTGATGGGCTGTGTGACCTTAGGCAAGTTATTCAACCTCTCTGTGCTTCAGTTTCCTCATTGGCAAAATGGGCCTGATAATAATAGCACCTGCTTTTTAGGACTGGCACAAAGCAGGTGCTATATGTGCTGGCTATCATCACTCATTCCTTCAACTTGCACCTAACAGGAAGTGGCTGAGTGCCCACTCTACTCAGGAGGGTGCTGGGCCAAACTAAGAATGGGATGGAAAGTGCAGGAGCGAGTCCACCACAGATACAGAGACCTCTCGCCACAGAGCTGAGAAGCAAGCTGCAGACTCGGACACAGGCACACAGAACAGAGAAGGCTGTTCCTGCCTCTGCAGTTTGTAGGGTCAGTTTGTTCCTGAGCATATGCAAGAGGGGAAGCTTTGATTTCTCCCCTTCTGTGCTTTGAGATGCATCCCTATGCCTGCCTCTGAAGAAGGGAGACATAAAGATGCAGACTGCATGGGACCGGTCACCATCTGTGGCCCCGAGCAGCCAGCCACTGAACAGGTCACGGGCAGACTCGCTTGCTGAAGCCCTTCGTGGATTGGGTCCCTTTTGGAGTGTCTAAATTACCATCTCTAGGAGCAGGGTAACTGAAAATCTAATATTTATGAATGGAGTGTGTGAGCCTGCATTGTTTAGGGGCATAAATAATTCATAAGTACGGTTTAAATGGTTTTATTTAGCTTCTGGGAATCCCAGACTGATACTCGAAGACCCAGTTCAAAAATTCACCAAGAAACACTCCCTCATTCTGACCACACTGGGCACTGGGTCCGTACCCTGCGGCCCCTGCTAGATTCGGTGATTGTTGAGGGTCAGGTTGTAATCACGACTGTATCCCATTTAACTCTTGACAGTAGTTTTGCATGTGGGCCTTTCCTCTAAAAGCATTCTGACCACACTGGGCACTGGGTCCGTACCCTGCGGCCCCTGCTAGATTCGGTGATTGTCGAGGGTCAGGTTGTAATCACGACTGTATCCCATTTAACTCTTGACAGTAGTTTTGCATGTGGGCCTTTCCTCTAAAAGCCTCCACGGATGTGTTATCACATTCAACCCACAAGTAAAGTTTACTGTTGTTACAACTGAATATGATTCTGTTTTGAAGATATCTTTTGGACAAGATGTTGCATGGAGTGGGTCCCACCATGTGGTGTTTAATGGGGTACGACTCGCTGACAGCAAGGAGTGAGAGGCAGAGTGTGAACCCCAGCCAGCCCCAAGGCTAAGCGCGGCGTTTACTGGACCTGGACCTGTGAGCCCTGCTGCCTGAGTCTGTAAGAGGCTGCTGAAGAAAGAGACACTCTGCTCGAGTGCAGAAGAGCAACCGCTTCTCAGCATCGCGCAGGGCTTACTGACTCTGCCAAGGTTCCCTGTCATTTTAAATATTTCGATAAGAAGGGCTATGTATTCGAAAGCACAAATAAAAGGTTGAAGAAATAAAAACCAAAACCGCTGATCTAGTATATAGGAATTGTCCACTGAGATTCTGAAAAATGCAAAAGCACATGCTAAATCCCTCAATGTGATGTAAAAATGGAATGTTGTTTTCTCCCTATCTCTGTCCAAACCAATTAGATATCATGAAAAAAATATTCCCAGACATATGCAAAATCCTAAACCCAAGTCTGAAAACTAGAACCAGTTCCCCAAAATCTCCCGCAATACAATTCTTCTCCATGTGTGACCTTTCAGGATTCCTAATATCTCTTCATGTCCTGGCCTGGATTCACATGGCAAATCATCCTAACCACTGGTTCCCCGAAATGAAAATCGAGAACAATAAATGGCTCAAATCAATTAAAGTTGAAAACCATAATAAAACAGAAAGCAACAGATATTTCCTTAACATAAATACACACACCTCCACATCAGCTCAAAAGCCAGCAACCAGCCTCTTTTGAGGAAATGCCAGAGACGTTTTTACTAAAATCAGTAAAAAAGACAAGAATATCCACCATTGCTGCTACTGTTATCACTGTATTGTAGGCATTAACCAGCATGATTAGACAAGCAATTAGAGGCATCAGATGAGAAAGGAAGAAACAAAATAAATCTATCTCTCCTTAAAGATGATATGATTACATATGCAGAAAACTCAAAAGAATCCATGAAAAACCTATAACAATAAGAGAATTTAGTAAAGTAGTAGAATATAAGATTCACATATAGAACCTAGTAGACTTCATACATAGAAACAATACCAAGTTAGAAGAAGTAATGTATCAACAGACCCTACTTACAACAGCAAAAATAAATAAATTAGATGCTTTACGTACTTTAAAATTATATCAAGGAAAAAGTAAAGCAATTCCTAAAAATAGAAAACAAACTAAAACATGCAAATGTAACTGTATTTCAGGTTGGTGGCTTAAATACAGAGAGAAGGATTTTTTCAAGTTACTTTAAAACATAATGTTTTGACTGTACTTTCCAAGTGAGACATATCCACGGGACAAAAAAGAACCAAATAGAAATCATAAATAAGAGATTCTTGTAATGTCATTAGGAACCAAGATTTTTTATGTTAGAGAAAAGAGCCATAAATATAAAATTTTAAAGTTAAGTGAAAACCCTGCAATCTAGTTTGAATAAAAATATCAGTGTGAACTTATGATTTATTTTCCTCTTTGAAAAAAAATAATGTATGTCCCAATTCTGTCATTGAAAAGGCTTCAAAGTAATAAAACCCAGTAGCAACAAGCGCCACTAGCACCCAAATTGTGGTTTCTAAATACCATTTCCAGCTGTAAGCAGTCAGTTCCAGGGCAGGCACTACCAAAAGTCAGCCTGGGATTTCTTGTCATGTCTGAAAGTAGGTAATGATGTCAAACAACACAGGAACCAACTTGAAGACATGTCTAGTGACCAAATATGGCACAACTCATTATTCTGAAAATTGATATAACTGTAATCATTAAGGCACCAACCAATTATTCTTTTTAAAATGAGAAATGAAAGAATCAATCAATTTCCCTACCTGTTCTATATAGATTGTATTACTGGGTAACCAATGGTGCATGAGGCAAAGTTCTTCTTTGGGGAAGAATCACGACTAGTAAATTAAGAAGGAATTGTAGAATCTCAACATCACCATTTTACCTTCCCTGGTGAAGTAAGGAATCTAGGTGATGATCATCAGATGTTGTCACAGGATTGCACTCAGACATGGTCCCTCTGTGCCATGAAGTGCCATTATCAGTTGCACAGCAAGTGACGAGTAAGTTATTATTAATAGTAACCACCTTTAAGAGGAAGTATGTCATTAGTCTTACTTCATAGTGCAAGGTTGTTAACATAACCAGAGAGCCTTCCATTGAACAGAAAGAAAGAAAACACCTGCTGCCTCACCTCAGTCTTCAAAGGCCATGGCTAGGCTGGGCCCTGCTCAAGGTCATGGTGCAGCAACCAGACCATCTCCTTCCCATGAGCCAGCAGGCCCCAGCAGGACATGGTGTTGCTAATTCTACCAGCCCCAGACTCCAGGACCCTCTTACCTCTGCTGGGACCCCACACATCCCCTGGCCACTTTAACCTCTCCCAGTTCCTGCCGTCTCAGCCTCACATCCTTCTTCTGAGCAAGGACAAGAAACTCAGGGGCCTGGAGGTCAGATCGTGTCTGCTGCCTGCACAGGCACAGCCTGTGGGACCTGGGTTCCCTTAGTCAAGGCCCCTTTGTACTGATCTCCTAATGATCAACACTAAATAGTGCCATGTTTGATTAATTCTGAGACTTATTATTTTCATGTTCTAACATCTCTGAAGTCAGAGTGCCTCTTACAATGACAGACGTCTTAAATTGGACGAAATATCTAGTGATAGTACAAAGTGAGTGCTCACTCCATGCCAGGCATACTTCTAAGTACTTTCTGTGAATTTACTCATTTAATCTTCCTAAGAACTCTATGAGACAGCTGCTAATATTAATCTCACATTACCCCCATTTTAGAGATGAAGAAACCGAGGCACAGGTCACAGCATTGGTGAGTGGCAGATCTATGAACTCACAAGCTGTGCCTCAAACGCCGCTCCTCACTTGAGTGTCCCGCTGTAACCCGCTAAGTTGCTGCAAATAGGCTATGGCCGTGCTGAGCTAGTGACCCTGCCCCCAGCCTTAGGAGGCCACCAGAGCACCTTGGCAGAGTCCCTCTGGTCACCAGCAGCCTCTCTCTTTTCCTGGAGCACTGTACAAGTGCCATCACTTCCCACATGTGCTGCAACTGGGACAAAGCTGTCAAACACAGTCCTCTATGGCCTCCCAAGCATGTCAGGAACACTGGGGACCAGGAGAATTCTGTCATGAGCCCTGGGCCCCACCTCCCCTCAGCCTTGCCTACTCTGGGTGAGGCGCTTCCCCTGGGGCACCCTGTCTACTGCTGGAATCAGGTCACACTGGAGCTTGTCCCCAGACAATGAAAGGTCCCCAGGCTGCTTCCTAATAAGCACACAGAATGCTGACTTCTGCCTGAGCCCCCCTGGCCCAGCCAAGGCCAGCTGTCATCTGCAGCACAGGGGACCCACAGTACCCACATTCCAAATCAAGTCCTAGGCCCTGGTCAAAGTCCCTTGTCCCCAGCCCCAGGAAACATTTCCAGAACCAACCAAACCACAGGACAGAAATCCCCAGCGCCCCCAGCTTTTCCTAGAGGATCCCTCTCTCCACAACCCCAGGCCTAGCTTTCCTGGTGGGACAATATTCAGGGTCACCTTCTGCCTCCTTGGGCACAGCTGGCTCTGCTTCTGCCGGCTCCCTGAGAGTGTTCTCTGAAGGCCGTGTGGCTGGGACCCAGGGCCCTCCTGGGGTAGATGAGCAGCCCCCTACAGATCCGGGGTCCCCTCATGCGTTTTCATTGACGGAAGCCCTGGCAGAGATTGCAGAGACACATGCACACATACACACACTCACACACATACACACTCACATACACAGGTACGCACACACACACTCACATATACACATGCATGCACACACACATGAACACACACTCACATACACACATACACACTCACACACACATACACACTCTCACGCATACACACTCATACACACCACACGTGCATTCATACTTGCACACTCATGCACACACACATACAGCATCCATACATATGCACAGTTACACATTCATACACACTCTCACATTCACACACCTATATGCTCACATACTTATACGCACACACCCGCATGTGCACACATACTCATATACGCTCATACACACTCGTACACACCACACGCATTCATACCTACACACTCATGCACACACACACACTCGTGCACACACTCCCCCTTCCTTCTGCTTCCACAGTGTCTCTGCTGCCTCTCAGGCTTTCTGTCTTGGAGTCCCCTAGTAAAATGAAAATACTCCCGGAGCAGTTGCACCTCGGCAGCTGACAGCTTAGCCATCAGCTGATGCCGTGTCCCTCATCGCCCTCGCTGGGTGGGCGCAGTGAGGTCTGAGGCCACGCATGCTGCAGTCAGACTGTGGGAGGAGCCAGGACAGCCGCGAGGGCCCACACGCCCCTGGGCCCTTGAGTTCTGAGACTGGATCAGCCATTCTGTGGGCCCACTGCAGTGCAGCGTCCTTCGCCAGGTGTGAAATTCTGTGCTGAAGGTAAGTGCGACCTGCGAAGAGACTGACCCCATCAATACCCGGCTCACAACAGGGCAGACTGAGGCTCAGAGAGGCTGAGTGACTTCTAAGGATCACACAGCTTCTCTCGCAGGCCAGGGGCCTTCCTGACCCAGACCAGGGGGTGCCCCTTGATGGTGCTGGCAAGGCCCTCACACCAACCTCTACCCTCGCCCCAGTGTGGCAGCACCAAGCTTCCCAGAGATACTACAGCACAGGTGGGCATGGAAATGTCCAGTGTAGCCCGCCCATCTGGATAATCCCAGCAGATGCTCGAGAGGTGTCCTGGCTTCCCCATGAACTGTCTCTCCCAGGATGGCCAGAGGCAGGCGCTGGGGACTGGCGGAGTGTGACCCACCCTCTCTGTGGCCTCTCTGTTTCCTCGCATGGAAATGATTTCTGTCCATTTTTGTGACATGCTTGGATAGCCTGAGACCTACCCTCATTGGTCATTTAATGTCCCTTCCCCAGTGATGTCTTCTTGCCTCCAAATGTACTTCCTGAGTTCCAGGTATGCTATGGACTGATTGCATCCCCCCAAAATTCACATGTAGAAGCCCTAACTCCCAACGTGGCTGTATTTGGAGATTGGGTTTTTAGGAGGTAATTAAAGTTAAATGAGGTTTAAAGGGTGGGGCCCCAAGCTGACAGGACCGTGGCCTTTTAAGAAGAGGAAGAGAGAATTCTGTCTGCCACGTAGGGACACAGCCAGAAGGCAGCCATCTGTAAGCCTGAAAGAGGGGCCTCACCAGAAGCTGACCATGCTGTCACCCTGATCTCGGATGTCCAGCCTCCAGAGCTGTGAGAAAATAGATGTCGTTTAAGCCACCCAGTCTGTGGTGTTTTGTTACGGCAGCCCGAGCTGACTACACAGGTATATAGACCCTTCTCTCAGCAAGAGCCTGAGGGCCTAATTCACATCCGTGTGTGATCCGCTGCTAGTGCACCTGTGCCATCTGCCTCTTATGAAACAGGGCGTGTTGACTTAAGACACTGGTGTCAAGAGGCAAGGCTGCTCATGCCAAGCAAGGGCACGGCGGGAGACGGGGCATGTTTCACCCTGTCCAAGGGATGGCTCTGAGAGAGTGTGGCCCAGCGTTGCCTGTCCAAAGAGAAGCTGGAAATCCGCTTGCTAAAATAATAAATCAGCTGATTTTTAAATGCTGGCAACTACTTCAAAGTTTTAAAACACTTCGTGAGAAAACAGCAACATAAACAAAAACACAAGCAAACGAGACCCAACAACAGCAACAGAAAACCTGCGAGTGGGCTGAGTTGGGCCCGTGAGCCATCAGCTTAAATCTCACTTTACAGGAACCTCCTGGGACAGCGCTGGGAGCCCGAGCAGTGATCCCAGGTGGTGGGTTTCCGGGCAGTGGGAAGAGGCCCGGGAGAGCCGTGTGGGCGTGGGGCACAGATCGGTCCCGCTGGCCTCACCATAGTGGCCCAGTCCGGAGGTGCAACCAGACTCCCACCCAGGGCTTCCCCTGACCAGCAGCCACCCAGGTGCCTGTCTGATCTATCACCTGGGGTCCAGCACTCCACATCTGGAGGCAACACGAGAACAGGCAAACGGCTTCAGCTCCAGACTGTTTCCTTTCACGCCATGGGGCTGCTGCTCCTGAAGCTGACTGCTGGGGTTTGCACTGGCCCTTCAGCCCAACCTTGACACTGTCCAACCTCCATCTGCGATGTGGGCACCCAGCTGAGAGCTGAGCTGGGCTGGGAGGGTACGGAGGCAGAGACACTCGGGGTGCACAAGAAAGCCACCAGGAGCAGAGGCCTCAGCCCAGGGCCAGGTGGCGGAGAGAGGAGAGGTATGCTCAGCCATGCACGCTTCCAGGCCCCGTTCAGCTGCCACAAGGAAGCTCGGCTTCCCGGGATTCCCAGTAGAGCCTGTGTCTTCATCCAGGCAGAGAAACCAGAGGTGCTCAGCGAGCATGGTGGGAGGGAGGTCCCGACTGTACTGGGAGGCCCAGGGTGACAAGACTATAGTGGTTCGGGAAGCACCACTGCTGCTGGGTGTCCTCCACTCGCCTTCCGAGGAAGGACGTTGGCGAGTCATCCACGAGATGGGACTGGCAGAGACTCCCCCTGCCCGCTCCATGGACTCCAGGACTGGTGGGGTCTTGGCTGCTCTGAGGGTGGAGGACTTTGGCCACCAGCACACCAAAAACATCCTGCATCTCCCGCTCTGCCTTTCCATCCCAAATGATAGAAAGATTAAACAGCAGGCAACAAAATCGGGATGCAGGAACCACAGCTAGTTTGTGTAAATGAGCCTGAGTTAGGGAGGGAAGAGGTTAATTCAGGCCTAAACCATCGGTGACAAGGAAATCAATTCCCAGCCTGTGGTGGTTCCCGACGCCACCCTTGCTGCAGGCCCGGCTCTCGCCACGGCGCTCCTGGTGACCTGCCAAGCATCCTCTCCCAGCTCCAGGTCCTAAGTGGCTATTATGGCAGGCATCGCATGCTTGAATGTATTCATTCTATTTTAATATGATTACGTTCAATCTGGTAGGCTGAAACAGATTCGTCGGATGTATAATTATTTTCTAAGTGCTTGTCATTCTTGGTGGCAGAGTTAGCAGAGGCTTTGATGGTGGAGAGGTCTGTTACCTCTTCATGGTCATTAGTCGTGGCTGGGGCCTCATCCCTGGACTGGACTAACCTTGTGCTTGGACACCCCACCTGGGGAGCCACCTTGGCTCCTCCCTCTGCCTGGCCCTTCTTCCCACATCCACCACACTGTCCCCAGCACCTAAAGCCATATATTCCCACTGCGGCACTGCCGGGTGACACTCCGCCACAGCCTCTCTCCCGGCTCACATAGAGCTCCTCGGCCTTGCCAGAGCTTTCTACAGGAATGACAACACTTTCGGTCGGCCCCACCTGGAGAGGCCACACAGCAGGTGAAGCTTTTTACACCTGCAAGAGCTAACTCTGCTTTTTGGTTTGGCAGATCCCGACCCACTGAGAAGCCCAGGAGAAGATCCCCAGGAATGCTCAGTCTCCTTCTCTGGCCCCTCGGGCTGGGTGTTTGTCCGTCATCTGTCCTCAGTACTCACGTCTGGGTGTGCTCAGGGAATTGTCTGAGGCTGGGTTTGGGCGGTGCTGGTTGTCCCCTTCACTCTGACTGTGTGAACATCGTGTCCCAGAAGCCCCACTCTTTCCCTAGTGGGCCCCAGAGTTGTGCTGGGACCTGCCTGACTTCCCAGCATCCCAGGTGAGTGTGCAGAGCAGGGGCTCACTGTGACCTCAGGCTCACATGCACCTTAACACTAACCATAATACACTCCCTACCCTAATCCTCACCTCACCCTCAGGCTGTACAAAGACACAACTAGAAAGAAGCTCAAGGAGTGAGGCAGATGCAGCCAGACGCACAGACCAGACCCCACCTGGCACTCCTCTCAGCTCTGCTGGAGCCCAGCGTGAGGTCCCCGCCAGCCAGCGCTAACCCCAGGCAGCACTACCTCCTGCAGCCACATGGACACCACTGAGAGGCTCCCCTCTCCTCAGACTCCAGGGCTCCTCTGTCCCAGCCACCGTGAGGTGGCCTGAGCACCTGGGAATTACCTTTCAAAACGTCCCAGCAAAGGCTCCGTGCTCCAGCAGGAGACATGGGAGGCTTGCTAGGTTCCCTGTGTTTCCCCGCCCGCTGGGTGCAGAACCCCAGCAGGTACTCACTGTGCTGCACTTTTGCCCAGTGCCTTTCGGAGACAGCAGTTGTCTGGGAACTTTCCTGAACTCTGATTTTTTTTTTTTCCTTTTTGTCTTTTTTTGTGTCCAGCAACGGACCGCAACCCTCAGTGTCGCGCCCGTACCGGACTGGGACCGGCAACAGGATCGCAACCCTCATGCTGCACCCGCCCCTTGCTCAGCCAGTAAGCGGGAACCGGTCTGTATGTGGGATCCGAACCCTCGGCGGGAGCGCCGCCGCACTCCCAAGCGGTGCACTACAGCAGTGCGCCACCGGGCCAGCCCCTGAACTCTGATTTTGAGGAGCTTAGTGCCCTGCTGTTTGTTTGTATAAGGAGTCCCCGGGTCATGGGGATGGCTGATAAAGCTGAGGGACCCAGGCTGCCCTTGGTCCCTCTCCCTGAGGGACAGCACCCTCCAGGAGGGTCCGGGACCTCTGAGGACATCCCCTCCTCTGCCTCTAGTGGTGCCGACTCTCCCCTCTGCAATCTCAGAGTGTCCACCTGACTTCCTAAAATACACCCGCCCTCCCGTGAGACCCAATTTACATACATTGAGCATTTACAGTAAATTTATATGTAAATTTTCAGCATTTCACCTTAATTGTTTCTCTTTTGTTCTTTTTCAACCTGTTTGTAATTTATCTTTTGGCTTTATCTTTTACACTAATTCATGACTTCATTTTATCTTTATTTCATCTTATGAGATTCATCTCCTTTCAAATTCTAACATTTCACATTATCGATTTCACTTAATCTTTACTTCTACTGGGTGTAATTATTTAGAATCTGCGCTTCTTGGGGACAGGACAGCACACCTTTAGATGACACACCTGCTCTGACACACCTTGCCTGCCGATGCGCCGCCCCACCCAGCCATATGAGAAGGAGGCCTCACATTTTGTAACCCAGCTTCTCTGGAAAATACATGCAAATGTGTGCCCTACTGCCCACCATGGGGAGGGCCCAGGCTTCCTGCCCCTGAGCAGGAGCCAGCGAGCCCTGGCCAACTCCCTGGAAAGGTGGCACAGTCCAGCACTGGCCTCCCTCAAGGGCTCCAACTCCTGGTTGAGACCACTTGTTTTGTTGGATTTTTTTTTAAATCAAAATATTTTAGCATTTACTTGTACATGTTTGTGGGGTACACTGTGTTGTTTCAATATGTGCATATACGGCACAATGGTTCACTTAGGGCAGACAGCACAGCTGTGTACCCCTTGTTCCACCACGTCCCCTCCCCTCCCCCAGACTCTGGTAACCATTATTCTAGTCTCTACTTCTATGAGAACCACTTTTTTTTAGAGCCCACATATGAGTGAAATCATGCGGTATTTGTTTTTCTGTACTTCACTTAACATGACGGTTTCCAGTTCCACCCGGGTTGTGGCAAATGACAGGACATCATTTCTTTTCATAGCTGAATAGTATTTCATTGTGTATATACACCCCAGTTTTTTAATCCATTCATCTGTTGATGGGCATTTAGGTTGATTCCATCTCTTGGCTGTTGCGAATCATGCTGCCATGAGCAAGGAAGTGCTGTTTTGTTGGGTTTTAAGAAGATACATCCTCCTGACCACTCCTCAGGCTTCCTTCCTCCAGGTGCAAATTACGAGGCCAGCCCGTTACCTCCGACGGGCTGCTAAAGCGGAGCCTGGCTTCAGCATAGCAGCGACAGCTGGGGCTTTTACATTTTTAAATTCTAAAGTTTAAATTTTCTCTGACTGGGGACTAAAACATTTAGTGCCCCAACTTAATGGCACTTTTAAATCGTGAAGGTAAATTTTGGACAAGTTAAACCCACCCAGCATTTCAGAACCATGTCACCTCCAAACCATGAGCTCTGCAAAAATAGGAAGGTAGTGTGAAGCAAGAGTGTTTCTTTCCACCCTTCTCATTTTCTAGCAGGCTAACTTGAGGCCTGTCCTAGATGAACGGCCAAGATCTCAGGACTCCGGCGGGTCTGGGATTGGGTCCATCTCTGAGGATTCTCTCTCAGGCTGGAGGCCACCCCACAGTGAGGGATCAAACCACAGGCTCCAGGCCTCGCTGGCGTGAACACCTGCATCGCTCCAGACGCCCAGAGCAAGTGACCTCGCCATCACAGCCATCACACCCGCACACGGCCACCAGGCTTCTACCAGGCACCACGACCCTTGTGCCCCATGTGCTCTTGGTGGCCTTCATACTTCCAATCAATGGCGTTCCTCGCTGGTCGTGAGTTTCAGCACAGCTCCAGTGCTTCCGTGACTCTGTGAGTACATTCTCATTCTAGGGGTCAGCCATCCTTAATAATGAAAAGTAATACATGTCGTCATGGTTATTACAGCTGACATGGGTTGAGCACTTGACCGACCATGGTCTCACTGAGCATCTTGTCTGGTCCTCACAGCCACCTACGAAGTCCCACTGACAGATGAAGTAACAGGGGTTATAAAAGTCGTGGATGCCCCGAAGGTGGCAGAGTCGGATTTGAATCCAAGCCTGTCGGCACACAGAGCACAAAGCCTGAACCACCACAGAGCCCCTCGGGAGACGACCAGCTGCTGGCTGTCGGAAGAGGATCCAGTCATCCTCCTTCCACAGCAGCCTCTGCAGGGGCCAAACACATAAGGAACTGCAGCTCAGGCGACACATGCCTCAGGCTGATGGCGACCTGCCACCTCCGGCTGGGGTTTCTCTGCTGGGGTACGCTGCTCCCAGGCTTAGGCTGGGAAGCCAGGCCGGATTCTCCTCCATTGTCTTCCAGAAAATGAAGGATTTGTGGTCCAGACTTGAGTCCACTTGCCACAGGGACTGTGTGGACAAGCCACACTTGGCTGAGGGACTGGAAGGACAGGGCTGTCGGCCCACCGAACGTCTGCTGGTTCTGCACAGCCGGGTCCACAGACACCAACGGGGCTGGCAGGCTACTCTGCTGGGGCCACTGGGCTGCATGTGTTGCCCTGAGGAGTGGTCTCAGAAGCCACTTCTCCCCACCTCACCTGGGTCTTTGGTTCTGGGGACAGTGACCGGCGTGGCCAGCACTGACCCTGGTGTCTGCCGCTCATACAGACCCTGCACCGCGAGGCTGGTCACCCACAGTGGCCTGTCCACGGGCACCTCTCCTGCCCAAGCCCAGTCCTCCCCAACCCGGGCTACTGCAGGAGCCTCGCACGCAGCCTCCTGCTCCCAGCTCTGCTGCTCTCCGCAGAGCCATGGCCGTCTTTGGAAAGCATCAAACAGGTCCCATCACTGCCTCGCTTAAAATCCTCCAGTGATTTCTCATCCTATAAGAATGAAATGCCACGTGATCCAGCTGCGGCTACCTCTCTTTCTACCTTCTTTCTGTCCCCACTGCTAACTCCCACCTCTTTCTTGCCTCCGCATCCCTGCACCTGCATGCCCGATGGAGCACTCACCCCCCCCCACCCCACACACCTGCTCCCCTTGCCATCTGGCCTCAGCCCCATGTCGCATCAGCTCCTCACAGCGGCTGCCCGGAGGAAGTGCCCTCCACATGCAGGCACCAGCTACTCTCTGACCCTCTCCTTCCCATCACAGCGTCTATTACTATCTGAAGCGACCTTATCTGTTTGCCAAGCTTCAGAGTTCTTCTAATAATCACAGAGCAGTGCGTATTTGACCAACTCCCCATAGATGCAATCAAATCCTGGACAATGTGTAGAGGACAGGGCTCAAAAGGCAGGGGAGAGTGGCCAGAAGCAGGAGAAAACTGCAGAAGGGTTAGTCTTTGGAAGAGGAAAGGCTCAGGCCATGTCCTCTTCTTACAGCTTTCCCCCATGGTGGCCCAGTCAGCGTGTGAGGCTGCAAATAACCCTGAGGTCCCCCTGTTGAGGAGTCAGGAGACAGAGCTGAGGGTCACCCTGGCAGCTAAAACGTGACAAGGACAGACCAGAGAGGAGAGAACACAGAGGGGGCACCCACATTTTGTGAGTAACTTTGCCAAACCTCTAGTTGACGCCTACATTACACACACATGGGACAGACTCCAGGTGGCCCAGCGAAGCCCAAGAGAACTGAGTAGACATCTCAGCCTCTACTCAAACACAAACCAGCAAACAAATTAATTCTCTTCAGATGAATCCAATAGAACCCAGAGTCTCTACGACATATTCAAAGTCCAGGGTTCAATGCAAAATTACTAGACGTTCAAAGAAACAGGAAAATGTAATCCACCCTCAAGAGGACAGGCAATTAAAGGATACTCAAGTTGATTTAGATATTGGAATTGACGCTAGGTCCTAAGAGAAAATACTTGCTAAGTTTTTACTTCTGTCTTTCACCACTAGAACGTGAGATCTACAAGAGCCTCACTGACTCTGCCCATTGCTGTATCTCCAGCACCTGGAATACCAAACGGTGCAGAGAAAGAACCCTCAAATATAAGCGTGGTGCAAAGCAGGATTTCCCCCTCCTTACTTCCTACCTTTAGGGCTTGTGGCCCCTCTCAGACGGACTGAACACTGACAGAGCACAGAATGATCGCTGTTCTCTTTCCAACAGGCTTTTATGGAGGACATGCTTTTATGGACACGCGGCTTTGATCTCTAATTACTGCCAAGAGGAAAGCATGTAGATCAGCTGTTGTGAAACCGCCCTCATCATTTTCAAAAACCTTTCTTCACAGTCTTCATCACTTAACTGCCGTAGAGTCAAAATACTTATAAATATATAAAGTTAACTCATTCCAGGACCTAGGTGTTTACTGTGTAGCCAGCTTATGTTAGAGGATACACCAGGAAATTATGATGTTAATTAGGTGAAACGTAATGGATTTTTATAGGGAAGTTAACTACCAGGTAGATGTTTAGTTCACCTGCTTTATATTTTTTCTGGATTAAAAGTTTTTCTGTCATGGCGAATGTTTGGGAAGTTGTTATGCTCTTTGTCTGAACTTCACATGGGACCCCAAATTCTCCTTGAGGAGTTTCTCAGCCTGTTCACAGGCAGGATGTATTAGTCTGTTTCTGCTTTTTATAAAAGAATACCTGAAACTGGGTAATTTATAAGGAAATAAAATTTACTGCTTACAGTTTTGGAGGCTGGGAAGTCCAAAGTCCAGGGAACACATCTGGTGAGGGCCTTCCTGGTGGTGGCTGTACAGTGACTCAGGGTGTCACATGGCAAGGAATGGCTGAGCAAGAGAGAGCTGAGCTTCTCAGTAGCTGTCCCTATGAAGCCATCAGAACCATACCCATTACTCCACAATTGGACAGATCCATTCACAGGGGCACAGTCCTCACGATCTAATCACCTCTTAAAGATCCCACCGTCTAAATACCATAATAGGATTTCCCATCCGCAGTATGTCCAGTGGGCGTCAAGCTTCAGTGAGTTTGGATGGACCTCGAGTCCACAGCACAGGGTGATTTTCAAAATATTTAACAACCTGTAGGACACAGGCACTGACCAGTGAAAATGGGTGTAAGTCGAGCACCGACCAACAAGAAGAGCCACCAGCTCCAGTGACATGGTCTGGAAGTAGCCACATCCTGAATAGCATTCTGTTCCGGAAGGTGTCCTGGTCGCCTCTCCAGTTTTCCTAAGAGGATTTCAGTGCCACCCCCAGCGCTACCAACTGTTAAAGCATATGGGTTGTAGCCATCCAGCAGCCCAGGACGACAGCCTGCAAGTACTTGTCAAGGAGAATTACCTCAAAATTCACTGCCCAGTGATTACACTGTTGGGGGACGACTACCTGCAGAGTTAAGCTGGTCTGTTTTTCTAAATCATGGTTTTGAAGCTACTATTAATAGTGGGTACCACATTTTTCAAGTAAAATCTTATGAGGAGCCCTAATATGAAAAACGAAAGAAACAAAGCTGAGAGTTTGGGGTATATAAAACCGGCATGGTCAGTGCACCCCACCCTTTCCCAGCCCCCAAACACACTTGTACATGGGCATACATGTGCACACACACACACCTGGAACACCACAGCAGCCTCTGATGCCTCTCCACGGAATCACTGATCAGGGAGGACGGCATGGAGGAAACGCAGGCTGTCCCAGGCTTTCTAAACTCCAACTGAGGTTAAGTCAGACCTTCAGAGAACGTGTGGGGCAGCTCTGTGTCCCTGGCCAGCCCCTGCCTTGAGGAATGACAGGAGGCAGGCCTGTTAACCTCCTCGCCATACAGACTGTGAGGCCGCTCAGCACACCACTGCTGCTGCATTACACCGTGTCCCTTCTCTGAGGACCCACAGGAAATATTTCCCTCTGCCTCGAGGAACAGGAATGGCTGTGCCTCTCCTGAACAGCTGGTTTGCTTTTATCGCATGAACCCCACATCTGCAATGAGGAACTGTTTCCCTCTCTGTGCTGGCTGAGAGCTCAGAACCTCCAGCAGATGC
>NW_007739066.1:0-12662 GCF_000696425.1 Galeopterus variegatus | reverse complement strand
TTGCTTTTATCGCATGAACCCCACATCTGCAATGAGGAACTGTTTCCCTCTCTGTGCTGGCTGAGAGCTCAGAACCTCCAGCAGATGCACAGGGTCTGATGTCATGAATTTCGTGTCCTAACCTCATTTCCGGCTCCATCTTTGCTTTTCCGGCCATGTTTCCTGTTGTCTTATAGTCTCTGTCCACTTATTGTTCATTTCGAGAGCTCAGAACCTCCAGCAGATGCACAGGGTCTGATGTCATGAATTTCGTGTCCTAACCTCATTTCCGGCTCCGTCTTTGCTTTTCCGGCCATGTTTCCTGTTGTCTTATAGTCTCTGTCCACTTATTGTTCATTTAATTATGTCTTGCAATTGGACAAGCATCTTTGCAAACCACTTTGCATCCTTTCTGGAACAGGGTGGATAATGTATAAATGGCTCCCGAATGTTGGGTTTCTGCAGTGCACTGTGGCTCTCAACCAAGGGGTCCAGGCATCAGCTGTGCTATACAAACAGGAATAAATAGGAACAGGCTGGAGGAAAACCTCTCCCAGAGGGGGCTGTAAAGTTGGCCATATTATGATCAACAAGCACCAGCTCTCACGTCAGCAATTTCACTGTCTTTTAAAACTAGGAAATCACTCTGCCTGGCCAAAGAGACGGTGCTGATGAGCTAACTAGATTTCACTTTATTACATATTCATGTAATCTTGTTATCTTCTGTGTACATGGCACAACTGTGCCAGGGTGAGGTGGGAAGGGAATAAAACCATCACCTTCTGAATCCAAACATTCATTACTCTCCTACGTTCCCAGTGGACTAGACTCAGGCTCAAGGCCAGGAAAGAGAAGATTCAGGGTGCTGGACAATCTCATCACAGTTTAGCTCTCTTAAATTTCTGCTGGTGCGATTTCAGTTTTTCTCCAAATCACTGACTACAAGAGAGAAAGGAATCTGCACTCTCTAGCAGTCTTTAAAATATGAGGGTTCTTGAAAAGGTTCATGGAAAAATAGAATTAAAAGATAATACGAATCTTTCCATGAACTTTTGGCATCTCCCCCACCTTCATGCCCAGGTGGCAGCCTGTGTGTCCCAGGGTCAGAAAAATAGATTAACTGCTATCCACAAGAGCGGTACATCTGCAGGAAAGCAGGAACTCAACCAGCAAGTTCTGCACTGGCCCTGGGTTTTCAGCTCACTGCGGACCACACAGATCCCAGCAAGGCTGGGGACCCTCCAAAATAGGGCACCATCCCCCATACCCAATGCTGATTGCTTTTGGCTGCTGGTACACTCTAAGTGGAGACCCCAGGGCAAGTCCAGAGCACAGTGGTGGGCACTACAGTTCACAGTGGAGAACTCCCAGACTGGGCATTTGGGAGACATTCCGAGCTTTTCTCTCCTACTTCTTCTCAATCTGAAGTGTCTCAAACTTCAGATGAATTCACAGTGTAGCCAGTCTCTGGGTGGCAATAGGACTCAGGGCTAGTAAACCAATGAGTAACTGCCCCAAAAGGCGTGTCTTAGGGGATCAGAGCTGCAGTCAAGACAGTGCCCTGGGGCCTGACTCAACATGCGCATTGAAGTCAAGCCCCTCCATCCTGAGGTCACTACAGAGCATCTCTCTCTGCAGCAGAGGAAGCCCCGGCCTGAGCTCCCCGCAGAGCGCAGCCACAGGGAGAAGCCTGGCCGAGGCCTGGATGGCCTGTAATAGCTCCCCGGACCAGCCAGAAATGGCCCTAGCTGAGCTGAGGAAAATGGGAATCCTCCTCTTGGTTCTCAGAGGGAGGGTAGGAAGCAGGCCTGAGAGATGGCAGAAGAGTGTGTGCAGAGCCCACCTGCAGCAGCTGTCCCAGCTCGCACACGCAGCCCTGGACTAGAGGGCGAGTGTCTGTGTCTCGTGTGAACAGCCCAGGAGATGTGTGGCCTCCTGACATGAACAGATGGGTGTCCTTTCCTTGGGACCAAGACCTGCAGCCCCAAGAGCCACGGCAGCGGTGGGGAGAGAGGCCAGGGGAGCTCTCTGAGGATCCGCGAGCTCGTCATCCCATGCGGGCTCCAGAGAATTTGAGGAGCCCACGCACCTCCGTCCTTTGACAGAGTCACTTTTCATCTTCCCTGGCTTCAGGCGCAGGCAAACACACACAGGCAAAAATCAGTTAATAACTATGCACATTTCATAATAAATTTTAACAATTTAAGAGTGTGGTACAGCTTTATTACAGTTTTTATTTCACCACACTAATTCAGTGCGTAATAACCTGCCAGAGTCACAGAATTCACTTGACATATGCTCTGAGTGCCGAGACAATGGAATGAGCTCAAGAGCAGCACTGGGGTGCCCTGCAGAGCGCTCCCCTTCCCCGGGCAGCGGCCAGGGCGACTTCTCAGAGCAGCTAGTAGGGCAGTGGGAGCCGGGAGTGGGGCTGGCTTCCCTGCGAGCCTCGCCCCCGCAGAAGGGGAGGGCAGAGAGCTGCAAAAGCACAGACTGTGCTGCTCTAGTGACAGTCTGGCTCCCCTGGATTAATCTGCCCCACTGCATTCCTTGGGTCTTTGGTGGCTAGAAGTTTCAACATCCCATCTTCTCCTGGCAGTGGCCACCCCCACCTCATTCAGGCCCAACCCCAGGGAAATGCTCCTAGGGGCCGGGTCTAGCTTCTCCCCCTCTCCTCCGCCTCCCTCCTCTCGGCCTGCCCTGCCCCCAGCACCGGCCTCTCCAGCAATGTTCTAAAAGTGCGGCCCCCGGCACGGCAGCCTCAGCATCACCAGAAAGCCCTCAGAGACGCAAATTCTCAGCCTCTTCCCAGAACTACTAAATCAGAAACTTAGAGTGGGTATCTTAACAAACCTTCCAGATGATTTTGATACATGCTGAAAGCTGAGAAACACTCACATTTTAGAGATGAGGAGGGAGAGTTTTGGAAATGCAATGTTGATGCTAAGGTCAAGTAGTTCAGAGATCTGGGGTCAGCTCTGCTGCGCTCTTGACTTTGATGGGAAACCATGGGCCTCAGTTTCCTCATTTGGAAAATAAAGACCCAGGCAGGATGCTTGCTAAGGCTGCCTGCAGCCCTGACACTCTGGGACTGGGATAACGTGGGCAGATGCCCCACAGTGCCCTGTCTCCAGAGAGGCCTGAGTGGATCACCTTCTAGAAGGCCCCAGTGTGTGGTTGTCAAGGGCCATCCTAGCTTCAAAACAAAGGAGAGCAATGGTGAGGAGAGGGGTCTGTGATGAGGGAAAGTTAAAGAGGGGGAGCCAAGTTAGGCTGAGAGTGTGTGTGGAGTGTGTGTGTGTGCGTGCGTGTGTGCGTGTGTGCGTGTGTGTGTGCACAGTGTAAGAATTTGTCTGGGTCCTTGCTTCTTTAATTATCTTTCTTTCCCTTTTATCTTTTTCTTTATTTCTTGACAACCTATGTCTCCAAAAACACGACGAAACCTTTCCTATTCTGTTGAGAAATAAACAAAACCCGTCTTTAGATTTTGCAGTTTCGTCCACCCACCATCTCTTCTCACCTTCCCGTGAGAATGAGCCTTCTTGAAATCGTGGTCTCCACCTGCGGGTGTCCCCTCAAAGCTCAGCTCTTCCTTGACGTGTCTCCAAAAACACGATGAAACCTTTCCTATTCTGTTGAGAAATAAACAAAACCCGTCTTTAGGTTTTGCAGTTTCGTCCACCCACCATCTCTTCTCACCTTCCCGTGAGAATGCGCCTTCTTGAAATCGTGGTCTCCACCTGCGGGTGTCCCCTCAAAGCTCAGCTCTTCCTTGACCTTTCTCGGTCTGGCTCCGGGAACTGTGCTGGCCACCCCTGGTATCCACACCCAAGGGACCCTCTCCAGGTGTCCTCTCTGACTTGCCCTGCGTCAGGCTTCAAATGAGGTTCCCTAACTGCCACGCTGTGCCTTTCTCCACCTGAGTTCATAATGTCATGTTCTGTGTTTCGTTACATATACACATGTGCTGCCCAAAACACGTTATGGAAATAGACACAGTACAGCCCACCTAATTTTTTCAGTATCCCTTCAATGAAACCCCAGAAGACAACATTCTTTTAGAATTAAATGCCAGGAAACTTGTTTTCCTTGATGAGCTAGCGTGTGATCTTATGGACAATGAAACTCAGAAAGCAATTCCTCCAAAGGTTAAAACAGGCAAACAGATAAATGTCAGTCCCTGGGGAGAGCTCTGACGGGAGGGCCACCAGCCGTGGTTCTGGTGTGATCGTGTTGTCTCCTGACCTGGTGCTGGTTAGACAGCGTGGTCAGCTTGTAAAAATGTACTGAGCCATGTAATTATGATACAAGAACTTTTTGGTATGTGCATTATATTTTAAATTTTTTTTAGAGAATTCCCATTTTCCTTTCTCTGACCAGGAAGTTCTGATCAGATTAATAGCTCAATGGTATTTGTGTAGAACCTTATGACCTCCATTTCTATATTGTTTTTTTCCTGATCTTGCTCCTTCATTCTAAATTGTATTTTGGAATACAAATACAAATTCTTTGGTACAAAACTTTTTATGCTTAGTTTATGATCATGCATTTTATATTTCATTATATATACACATCTAAAATGCTTTATGGAGGTGGATGAGATATAAATAAATACATGTTCTTTTAAGTAGGGTAATGTCTGTCTTTGGTCTGTCCTCTGTGCCTGGCATACAGTAGTTGTTTGATTAATGCAGAAAGGAAGAAAAGGCTGTGCCTGCTGTGCACTGGGCGGTGCCCCTTGCAGCTGGCACCGGCCTGCACTGGCACACTCTGTCTCCTCGCTTTCCCCTGCTCGAGCCCTAGGATGCTTCACTCCACACCAGGACCCCAGCCCCTAGCCAGAGAAACCCTCGGTCAATGTCAGGAGGTGGTGGTGGTGTTAGTTATTATTAGCATTATTACCTTTGGACTGTGCCTGCTGTGCACTGGGCGGTGCCCCTTGCAGCTGGTACCGGTCTGCACTGGCACACTCTGTCTCCTCACTTTCCACTGCTCGAGCCCTAGGATGCTTCACTCCACACCAGGACCCCAGCCCCTAGCCAGAGAGACCCTCGGTCAATGTCAGGAGGTGGTGGTGGTGTTAGTTATTATTAGCATTATTACCTTTGGTAAATATTTATTAAATCAACAACCCTCCCCAACAGGTACTAAGTGTCTACATGCAGATTAACTTATTGATCACTGGTCCAGTTGTTCTACACACCAGAGAAACCATTCAAGTGCCTCTTCCCATCCAGAGCTGCTCTCCCTTTTCAGAGCCCCTTCTCTCTCCAAAGCACAAGGACGAGGAGGTGGCCCTGATGAGGGGAGGCAGCAGATGCCTCGACATGCTGGGGCTCCTGGGGACTCAGGCAGCTGGGACAGGTCCTAGTGCAGGAGACTTTTTAAATTACCATTCAAATTTCCCCACAGATGGATATATTTTAGTCCAAACTTATGACAGTCAGAGTCCTCTTTGATCTATCTGGCTCACCTGTATTTCTTAAGTAAACTGAGTGAGAATTGGTTTTGCTTAGTCATTAAAAATCACCTACATTGAAGGTGAAATGTCCACGAGGGAGGCAGCAGATGCCTCGACATGCTGGGGCTCCTGGGGACTCAGGCAGCTGGGACAGGTCCTAGCGCAGGAGACTTTTTAAATTACCATTCAAATTTCCCCACAGATGGATATATTTTAGTCCAAACTTATGACAGTCACAGTCCTCTTTGATCTATCTGGCTCACCTGTATTTCTTAAGTAAACCGAGTGAGAATTGGTTTTGCTTAGTCATTAAAAATCACCTACATTGAAGGTGAAATGTCCACGGACCATCCTGTATTAATTCAATAAGCTTTTAGCAGCTTCAGCGCCATGCCAGGCCCTGCACTAGCCTTCGGGAGAGGTGCAGTGACACAGGAGAGTTCATCCGCACCCTCAGAAAAGGCACGGTCCAGTTGGTCAGTAAGAAGCCACAGCAGCTATCTGAGCGGTTCAACCCTTCGTTGTAATGCTCATGTAGTGAGGGCAGCTGCAGAGGAAAGCACTATTTCTTTGTACCTGCTGCACACACAGACTTAGCTGAACTATTGCATTTAATCCTGACAACTGCACCATAACACAGGTGAGGAAACTGAGGCTGAACGACATCGGATCACTGGTCCAGACCACACACTGTCGAGTGGTGGAGCTGAGATTTCAGTAAAGGTCGGTCAGTCCCTCAAGGCCATGTCCCTTCTGCTCCACCACACTGGCTATCTGGGAGCCCACCATGGCCAAAGAATACTGCCAGAGCACAAAACTGTACGAAGTCACCAGGTCTAAGCAAACTCCACTGCAACCTGTTTACAGCTCCTTGAAAGCCAGCAGCCATCCAGTAAATTAAAAATACACACATACACACCATTAAGTTGAAAAGAAAAATTGATACAAAGGAACAGTCTGCTTATTCACTCATTGCTAATGGGCCCCAGCCAATGCAAGGACAGTTAGTGACATCCACCCCGTGTCCCTTCTGTGAAGCCCAGGCTCTTTTGGCTTTCCCTAGAAGGGGGAAGAAGGGTGCTGACTCAGGAGCAATCATACATGGAGAGGCAGAGGTCTTGTGGCTACAAGGCAGGAGTGAGCAGAACAGGAAGGTGACCCACAGCTGCCAAAGTCCCCAGGTTGGACCCTCCCCACTGAACCCCATCTGAGAGCTCAGGGAACTACTCTGCTGACCACAGCCATATCCTGCTTCTATCTCTGGCTCCAGCTAGAACCCGAGCCTCCAGGAAGCCACTGACAGAGCGGTTGACAGCACAGCCCTGGAAAAGGGCACTGATGCCCAGTGCCACCTCCCCGGCTCCTCTCTTCACCCTGCACAACAGAGGCCTCCCTCTCTTCTGTCAACTTTCTGTTTGCAGGAAACATCTCTCCCTGGGTTCCTCCTTCAGCATCTTCAAATTACCACATAAAGCCACCGATGGGCACAGAGATTAGGAATTCCATCAAGCACTTTATTTGTAGGCTTTGAATAGCGTCTCCTAACTGAGAGTTTTATTATCCTGATAACATAAATCGCGTTGCACCCACAGGGCCTGGGAAGCTGACGCTCAGGCTCCCACCACATTCACCGAGAGAAGTGCCAGCCTCTGCCGGGGGATTAGAGAGGGTTTAGCTGCACACACCGTAACTACCGTTGGTGTAAACAGTTTAGGGCTCAGCAGGCAATAACTTTGGGGGGAAATCCCCATGCACATAAGCTGTGTTTTAGCTCAGATCCCTCTCAAGACCGGAAAGGTGATGTTAAACATCTGGCGTGGCATAAAGCCCCTGGAAAAATCTGTAAAAGTGCTTTCCCTCTGAAGCTCTTCTCCCAGTTGGGGGATTGGGAGCCCCCTCTTAAGCCACTTGGGACCCTCGCCCCAGGACAATAAACATAACTCCCTCTGCCAGGGCCTGGCGTTCAGGGATGTCTGTGAAGTCATGTCGAGCTGATTGAAAGGAAACCTTCCCTTTGGGTAAACTCAAGAGCATTTCACCCAGAAGGAAGCTGTGGGGCGAAAGCAAATCGATGGAGGATTTGCAGATAGATATTCTCTAGGCCCGCACATAGTTTACAAAATGCAATGCACAAAGAAGATAAATCTGCTTCCTCTCTCTGCCAGGCTAGAGCAGATTCCTGAATAAAAACAACTCTTTGCAACAGAACCTTAGACTCTGCTAGAAATGAGTTTCCTCAAAAGGCACAAGGGTAAGGGTTCTGAATTCCAAATCATATGGCAAGCATTTTAATCGAGCAACATTCAGAGTAAAGGGAAGAGAAGGCGGCAGGGGGACAGGTGTGGGCACAGTGTTCCTCCAGGATGATTTATAGAGGGAAAGTTGTATGGAAGTTTTCCAATAACACAGGACAGCCACACAGCCGTGTTCAGACCGAGCAGCAGATCACCCACTTGGGAAACACGTCAAGTCGGGGTAGTGCCCTGTTCGTTACAACCAAGAGGAGGGACCTGGGCCGGAGAACATGGTTTTGCATGAGCCAGAGCTTGAAGAAACATGATTCCCCTCTCCTCCTAACCACTTTAACAGCCAGGTGAAGCCAGGGCCAAAACAAACACATCGGAGCCCCCTCCAGATCTCCCCTCCTTTCCCCTTCCTCTGAAACCCACGAAAACTTGATTTGTCTCAACTAAACACAAGCTGGGGAATTGGCAAGGGCAGAGAGGGGACAAGGGGAAGCAGGGGGGCCAGGCAGCGCCCATGCAGTCTTAGTATTATTTGATTTAGAGCCACACAAGCCTCAGAGAGCCATCGGCAGGGACCATACCTCCTGCTGATCTCGGGGGAAATTCTCCAGGAGCCATGGCTGGGAGTTCAGGAGAATCTCTCAGCCATCAGGAAGGAGCAGAGCACTGCAGCTCCTCAGAATGATGGACCAGGGCGAGCTTTAATTAACAGGGTCTGATGCCTCTTCTTTTTTGGTAACTGAGCAGATTTAAAGGGGTAGAGTCCCAATTTGACGGGTGCCCGTGCTGCTCCTGCTGCTGCCGTGGCTGTGCTGGCTACTGCTCCAGCTGCCGGAAAAACCTCCCACGGACTCTCCCTCCAGCAGGGAAGTGGGCTGTGAAGGTGGAAGAGTGGGGCGGTGAGGCCAGGGATCCATGAGGCTGCAGGTTTGAGTTAGAACCGCAGGGCTGTGGACCTAGGCGCTGCCCACTCTAGTGAGCACCAGTGTCCTGCACACTGTCTCCTGGACCACTGGTGCCATCTCTGGACATGGGGCTGGATGGGACACTGCCCGGGCAAAGTAGTAAGCTTGGTTCTGCTGTGTACTCCAGTCTTGAGAGCATTGCTCAGTGACACCCACCATGTAAGCTGCACGCACACATGCCTGCCCATGTACACATGCATGTCTGCTCGTGTACACACAAGTCTGCCCATGCACACAGATATACATATCCAGGTACACACACGCTTGTCCATGTGCACACATACCTGCACATGCACACTCATATGTCTGCCCATGTACACACCCATGCCTGCCCATGTACGCACGTACCTGCCCATGCACACACACACACACACACCTGCCCATGCACACACATCTGCCCATGTACACACCTGCCTGCCCATGCACACATTCATATCTGCCCATGTACATACATATCTGTTCAGCTACATGCCTAACTGCCCATGCACACACTTGCCTGCTCATGCACACGCATAACACACATGCCTGCTTATGTACACACACCTACCTGCCCATGTGCACTGTCATACCTGCTCACCTCCAGACACCCAGACACAAAGGCACATGACCTGCAGCCAGCAGACCCCCTGCCCACACACCTGCACTTTACAGGTAGATCACCAAGAACAGTAGCTGGACACAGAGCACAGCCAGGTGAGGAACTGGGGCGAGGTGGCCGCAGGAGTGAGGGAAGAGCGTGGGGAGCCTGCCTCCCCAGCTGCCTGTGTCAGGATGAGTCTCTCCGAGCCCCTGCCCTCAGAGGCCCCCTTGCCGCACTGCCTCTCTTTGCCAGTTCCTGCGTGGGCAGGTGCACCTGTGACCTCACCTTGGCTGAGACCTCTGTGCCTCACCCTCACACTAGTACATTGTTCCTGGCCTCCCACGCAATAGAGCTGATTTTTCTGTGATGCTTCTTTAGTCAATACAGTAACACCTGGAATGATATTTTTAATACCATTTCCCCTCCTAAGTACACAAGATAGACCCAGCCAGTCAATGCCAGTGGCCAGAGGTCCTCAGGGTTCAGGCCTTGGAGTGAGTGTCGGGGCAGTCCAGGAGAGAGCAGGGCTGTGGCATGGGGTGACCTTAGATTTCACCCTGGCTCTGCTAGGAACATGTGTGTGACCCCTGTCCCTCTTGAGCCTAGGCTTTCTAATTTGTAGATGACAGGGCCAAACTAAGCCAGCAGTGCTCTTAACAGAAAAGGAAAGCAAGGAGGGGACATTTGCACTTTTGGAAAGTGTGTTCGGTTATCTGAGCACCAAGCGTGACCGAGCCCTCTTGGCTGTGGGGACGGCACTCTGCAGAGCGCATGAGCTAAAGATGCTGAGCAACACCAGGCAGGATCGACTGCAAAGTCCCCAGAGCCAGTGAGGGGTGGAGAGACACAAGCTCCCCAGTCCTAGCCTCTCCTCTGAGAAGCGGGCCCTGCAGGCAGCCAGCTCAGGATGGCAAGGTCTCAAGAGCTGGCTCTTTGGATTCCAGCTGGACCTTAGGCAGAATCCCAGAGCCTTCCCAGCAAACTTCTCTGTGCCCACTTCAGAGCCCTCATGCCCACTAGCAATGAAACTGTCAGCAGGGGACATGGGGCAGGGGCTGTGCCTGGCATGAAAAGTGTCCCACAAACTCACAGTCCCAGAGTGTCAGCCCCTAACAGGGCATCTCCACATAAGGCGGACTCTGGGGTGAATAGAGGCTGCACAGCACAAAGATCCCCAGCAAGAAGCACGTGACAAGGACAGGCCCAAGGTCAGTGCCCACCATCATTCCTACCACCTACCTCCCCCAATCCTCAAGTCTCTTTCTGAGTTTTCATTGATAAAATCAAGCCCCAAGTTTTCAAGATGGCCAACAAGGAGGATCCTTACCTGGGGCAGGAACAGTGGCCTTGACTCGGCCTTTCCTCCAACCTCGGGAGCACCTTCCCACACCCCTGGAGCTACCGCCAAGACAGCCTCACCGGCCTCTGCACCCTGGAACACACAGTCCACATCTGCCCTCAATGCTCCCCACAGTCCCCAGAGCAGAACGAAGACCAGGCTGGATTATTTGAAGAAAAGTGCCATGAACTGGGACAGTAGCAGGAAGCTGGTCACAGGGCACAGACGATGACTCAGTTGTCCCAGGACCCCAGCTGTCTGTGGTCCACCATGCCCAGGAGCGCCCCCGCACTCACCTGACCCCTCCACATCCACGCAGAGAGACCAAGGCAGAGAGGAGGTGCTCCCTCTACTCCTGTCTGAGGTCCAAATGACGACCCGCCCTTCCTGGCGACCCCCTTCGTTCCTATCTGCGGGAGCTCCTTTCATCGGACTGTACAAGGTAAGCTCATCAGAATACGCCCCCGGAGGCCAGCTCTTGGCTCAGCATGGGAGTGTGTCTGTGGAGCCTCGAGGTCGCCCTGTCCATCAGTCCACATCTGAGCTGGTTACTAACTAGTGCCCTCAGCTCAAGCCCCCGAATAGAGACCTGGCGATGCGGGCACCAGGCCCTCTAGACCCCACTGCCAGCACCCCTCCTGCCGGCTTCTGTTCAGGTCCAGTCGGAGGAGGACTCGGGAGGGCCATGGGCAGGAGGAGGGCCCCCGGCTTTCTTTGATACTGTGATCCCAGCCTCACCATAGCCCTGGGAGGTCCAGCCCCAGCTCCATCCCTTGCAGAGGTTCCAGCAGCAGCCAGGCCATGCCCCTGGGAGTGGGATGCCAGCCACTGTGGTCCCACCGGTCAACTCCTCCCTTCGAGACCCGAGCACCAGCCCTGCCGGGTCCTTCCTAGGCCAGGGGAGACCACGTCTTCCTTTTCGCTCCCCAGTCCGGGGTGGTAGCTGTCCTTGCAGTTACTCATCCCTGGGCTATTTCAGCCTTCCAGTTCCTGTGCAACTGATCCTCTGTATTACATGCCATCTGCTTGAAACATCTAGTGCAATTTTTGTTTTCCTGACTGGACAAGAATTTTCCTTCAAGATCCCGAATTGGAGTGTTCAAATAGTCGTGATCGAGCCCCAATCTGAACATTCTGGCACACAGTACGCGTTTTGGAGTACAAACGTTGACATTTAGAGATTAAAGGAAATTAGAAGAAAGAGTAAGTTTTAAAATTATTCCTCAAGTTGGAGCCCTTTGGCACATCTTTGTATCATGTATTTGTTATTCATGACACTGAAATGATAAATATCAGGAAGAAAAAATATCTGATTTTAGATCTAGTGAATTCAAAACAAAAAAATTAAGGGCAACTAAGACACTGTACTTTGGGAGAACTGAACTGACTGGCAGCACAGCCGCGGGGGCCGTGGGTGACTCACCCGCCACCATTGTGCTCCTCTTACAGCTGTGTCAGGTGTGTTAGGTAAGTGTCAGTGCCTTGTACTACTATTTTGGAGCCTGGACAGTGTGGGTTATTAGAGAACGGGAGGGCTTTCATTCCTGTCTCAGTTTGTCCCCCACTCTCCCACTGCGCCACACCAGACAGGATTTCTTTGCGCCACCTTGGAAATCTGGCCCTAAGCTGTCCCTTCCTCTCCACTCCCACGGCTGCTGGCTTACGTCAGGCTCTTTTTCTTCTCTCATCTGGCCTCTTGCAAGAAATTCTACATGCAACCCTACCTCCCTTCACCCACAAATCGTGCCCACTGTCCTGTACACACAGGAGATTCGGTGACCAGCAAGGGAGATGTGGCCCCAGCCCTGGTGGCACCCGGGAGCTGGCAGGAAAGATACACAGCCAACAACTGCGAAGGAGGGCACGTGCTGAGAGCAGGACCAGGCTCTTTTTCTCTCTCATCTGGCCTCTTGCAAGAAATTCTACATGCAACCCTACCTCCCTTCACCCACAAATCGTGCCCACTGTCCTGTACACACAGGAGATTCAGTGACCAGCAAGGGAGATGTGGCCCCAGCCCTGGTGGCACCTGGGAGCTGGCAGGAAAGATACACAGCCAACAACTGCGAAGGAGGGCACGTGCTGAGAGCAG
>NW_007739065.1:29317-40006 GCF_000696425.1 Galeopterus variegatus | reverse complement strand
TCCAGGCATTTTATGTTTGAGGAGCTTGGTCTAGGGTAATCCAAAGAGAAGAACAAGGGACACACTCTTACAGCTACTGCTAGGAATAAATTCTTTGAAAACCTTCATGCCTGTGTGATTCCACTGAGAACATGGTGGCCCTAATGAGAAGCTTCACAGCTGTGCTGTCTCTGGGGCACTCTTACAGCTACTGCTAGGAATAAATTCTTTGAAAACCTTCATGCCTATGTGATTCCACTGAGAACATGGTGGCCCTAATGAGAAGCTTCACAGCTGTGCTGTCTCTGGGCACCGGGAGCACAGCAGGTGCACAATCTTACTATGTTCTCTACACCCGAGCAGTACTCACTAGCATATTTATAAGTCCTTTAAAAAAATTGCTTCAAGCTTTTTGGGGAATGAGAAAATAATTCCATCTTCATCGCACCGGGAGCACAGCAGGTGCACAATCTTACTATGTTCTCTACACCCGAGCAGTACTCACTAGCATATATAAATAAAGTCCTTTAAAAAAATTGCTTCAAGCTTTTTGGGGAATGAGAAAATAATTCCATCTTCATCGTTCCAAGCGACGTATTCCTGGGGATGCTGAGATTGCCTGGGATTCTGAAACCCAAGGGCAAGACGCAATTGACACAGCTCTGCAGATCTTACTCAAACATGCAGTGAGATGTGGACATTTCCATTGGCTTACCAACTTTTCTTTCATCTCTCCCTTTTCTTAGCTCTTCTCTCTTCCTCCTTTTTTTTTTCCAACTTATTTGTTTAGAGAACACGTGCTTGTGTTCGTAACCATTCTACAGCTCTGCAGATCTTACTCAAACATGCAGTGGGATGTGGACATTTCCATTGGCTTACCAACTTTTCTTTCATCTCTCCCTTTTCTTAGCTCTTCTCCCTCCTTTTTTTTTTCCAACTTATTTGTTTAGAGAACACGTGCTTGTGTTCGTAACCATTCTATTTTCCTATAGTAACAAATTCACAACCATATAAAACAAAGTGGTAAGAGGTTAGACAGAAAGCTGCTCTTCCATAGGAGGCCAGTTTCCTGAAAGCGTTCAAGACCCTTTTTATTATTTTAGTACTTGGCTTGTTAGGGCTTATTCTCAAAGCTGCTACCAAGCTTTATGGGAAAGATTATGCCTCATCCAAGTCATTAATTTACCTTCCTGAAACTGATAATATAGGAAGCAAAAATCCATTGAAAACTTGATCCCAAAAGGATTTATTTCTCCAGGAAGGGATCCAAGTTTCATTTTATTTTTAGTGCTTTTTAAGGTATTCTTTCTAAGAGGGAGAGGGCGATATGAGAATGTTAATGAAAAACTAAATAACTCTCCAAACATGAACCCATCATCAGAAAAACAGAAGCTAATTTTGAATTATTAAAGGAGGCTGGATCACAACTCACCACTGAGAAATAGAGGGAGGGAAAATGGTGTTTGGGAAGTCCAATTATTTCTGAAACAGAGACAATCTTATTAAGTTGGGCAGAAAATTAATTAGGCTAATTAGAAAACCTCATTGGAATTCAGTAAGGAGTTATGAGAAGAATCGTGACAACACTGGATGTGCTGGGGGAGGGAGAATGTTCTGGGGGAGAACAAAATGAATTTTCCGGAAGCAAGTGGAAGGTGATTCACGGGCATTGCAGTTGGTCGTGGGGCCACTTCGGATGGAAGCAGCAGCATTTTTATAGACTTTCTGCTCCCAGTTGTGGGTCTTCACTTAGTATTAAAAATGATGTCTGGTGTATGTTATAAGGGAAAAAAGGAAAAGAAAAATCCTAAGATTTATTCTGAGGCTTCAGTGGGATTTTATATTTATTTTGGTATTTCCGATATGCTGGTTCATCAGCATGGCGCATTGTTAAAAAGTGCTGGGTGGGTGGTTTTTTATCTTCACGGATTTATGGAGCCCTTAAAACATCTGTTCCGTTCTGATTCCCCTGCTCAGTACAAAGACGTTAGTCAGGGGAAGCGTCGAACACCGCACAGTTTCAATGCACTGACGTTGGCAGCAGCTAATAGAGATAAGCCTGCTGAGACGATCAGTGATGTCTGGGGCCTGGGAGGGGCCTGGGGATTCCACCTCCGAGAAAAGGCTCATGGACACGGGGCCCTGCAGCAGGGCTTGGTTCTGCAGCTCAAGGGGCTATGCAGTGAGGCAAGGAGGGACCCAGAAAGGAGTCACGGGAGTGCTGAGGGAGCTACAGAAATCTGCTCCTGGAGAAATCGGAGCATATGAAGAAGATTCACCCAACGTGATGAAAAATGAACTCCACAGCTCTCCCAAGCCCTATACAGTGGCCTCTTCCTTTCCAGTACTCCTGGGAAAGGAGGACCCTTCCTTGCTCCTAAGGGATAATTCACGGCTGTTGTTGTTTTCAGGAAAATAGATGTAACCCAGCCAAACTGACCGGGATGGAGGGAATCTCAAAAGGAGAAATGTTTTCCATGTGAAGTGGTGGGGGTTGGGGACAGTGTAGGACAGAAATCCTGACGGAAACTGATGCTATAATAAATCAGAGAGCTTGAAAGGGGCAAGAGAGAGGTAAGAGAACCTACAGATTTAGTACCTAGTATGTGGCGAAGCTTTTTCTACACGAGCTCATCTTATGCCTCACAGCAGTCCAGTGTAGTAGGTATTGCCAGTCGCATGTCACAGGTGCGGTAACCAAGAGCTGGAGTGTTCAAGTCATATGAGATCCACACTTGATAAGAAGGGGAAGCCAAAATTCAAACCCAGGGGAATGTTTGTATTATTCCCCAGCCCTCCCACCCCAAATTCATATTTTGAAGCCCTAACCCCTGAAGGGATGGTATTTCGAAATGAAGCCTTTGGGAGGTAATTAAGATTAAATACAGCCATGAGGGTGGGGCCCTCATGATGGGATTAGTGCCCTTATATAAAGAAATAGAGAGATCTCTTTCTCTCTCCACTATGCAAGGATACAATGAGAAGACAGCTGGCTGTCTGCAAGCCAGGAAGAGATCCCATACAAGAATCCAACCATTCTGGCACCATGATCTTGGACTTTCAACCTTCAGAACTATAAGAAAATAAGTTTCTGTTGTTTAAGCCACCTGGTCTACGGTATGTTGTTACAGCAGCCCGAGCTTACCAATACACCAGGTTTGCTTGTCTTTAGAGAGCCCCAGGACTTTCAACAACACCACAGAACCTCCAGGAGCGCCCCAGTGGTATCTGAGGAAACTGGACTTTCCTTGCTCGGGTTCCCTTGTGGCTCAATGGACCAGTGGTAAGCAGAGCCCTTAGGAAGTGCCGATGCTGTGGTCCCAGCATCATAGGGATTTGCACTGCTTGCTTAGGGAAGAATCCTATTTTTACTCTCCTCCAGGGAAGGGCAAAAAGGATCTTAATCACAGAATTTAAAGGTGAAATATTGGGGGAGGGAGAAAGAATAATGCCAAATGGTCTGAATTCTGAGTGTCCTTCAGGGCAGCTCGGGTACACGGACAGATGGGCAGCAGAGCCTCCCTGTAGGCCAGGGGCATGTTGGAAAATCACATCCCGAGAGTGCAGAACTGACACTGGGCAGTCTGCTCAAAGCCCCCAGGCCCAGCAGGTGCGACGGCCTCGTGGCCCTTCATTGGTGAGAGCTTCTTGTGAGGCTGTCCTTTTCCAAACACCAGGTTTGCCTGTCAAGCTGAGCCAAGTAATGAGACAGGAGTCAATTAGTTCTCCCCAATAGACTGTTCCTCTGTCTATTTCCGGCCTCCCAGGTGACCCCATTATGATAATGGCCCAGCCTGGCTGCTCTTAGAACAGGCCTGATGGAGGAGTGAGAGCTTCCTTCAAATGTAAATTACAGAGAGGCTGGCACACCACAGCTCTGTTCCCTGCTGGCTCTGGACAGGTGCCTTCTGCCTCCCCATTGTCACTGCTGAGTGAAGCCATGTGCTTGTTCACACCGCGTGCTGCTGGCTTCCCAGGAATGTCCCATCACGCCATTCATTCCAACAATGAGCTAGATTCTGCTGACACCCAGGGAGACAGGTGGATTCAGCGTGCAGAATGTGCTGCTATCGCTCTGGCATCCTGGTCTGAACTCAGTCTTTAGAGCAGGTGTCTGTTTTTATGTCCCCACGTAGATGCTGGTGTCACTTACTCCAAACCTCAATAAATATACCTTTATATCAAATATAGACAGCCTGACTGCAAAACTTTGGGATTAAAAAATGAGCACGTCAGTCAGTCATCTGGATATTTGATTTAACATCAAATATTTTAGTCTTTCCAAATATTTGGGTATGTTAATATTATGATAACACAACCGAAGAAACGTCATGATGTGGTGATTAAATGTTCTCATAATTTTCAAAACAGTAACATTCTCAACCTCTGGCTGGCATTTCGTCTCACGTGCACCCGGTAGTCATTGAATCAGAGCAGCTAGCTGAAGAGTAGCTATATAACATTTAGCCAAGATGAAAGTTAAATTTTGAGACAATTTAAAACACAGAGATTAAATGTATGTCACATGTGATAAACTGTTCAGTTAAGGGGATTATATTACCCAAGTGATTTATAGCCTTAGGCAATTTACTTTGTGTTCTGAGGTACAATCTGCATCATGTCTGCATCTAGAATGTGAAGTGAATGGCTCTCCCTGCCACAAACACCAGGGCTCCATGCCGCTTTGCTTGGTATCCTTAGGGACATCTTCTCTTTTTTCTTTTCTTTTTTTTTTTTTTGTTTTTGTTTTGTTTGTTTTTGCATTGCTTAATGGTTTCCTTTTCTCCTCCATTCTGTAAGCTGCTTTATTTAGTGTATGTCCCTGTAGTTCTGGAATAATTTATTATTTAATTATGTAACCATTACATAATTCTTCAGCTTTAGCCTTCAATGTTTCTATTGTTGTTAATGTAACAGCTATTGAGGCATGTAAGTTTTATTTATTGTTACCATTGCACAGCAATAATTATGTAATTCTGCAATTCTGCAACTATTATTTCTATTTGTTTAATTACATAACTATAGCAATATTAAACCTCTAAAACATTTGGTGATAGATTTATGGGGAAGATGCTAGGAAACAGCAATAATAATGATATATCGGAGTAATAATAAAACTAAATAATGGTATTAATATTAATATTAATGGCAATAATGGTAATAAGTAGCAACATTGCCATTTGCTTTTTCTTTGTGCCGTATTTGGTCTCTTTAATGGGTTCCTTCCCAAATTTCCGTGGTTAATTAGCTATATAACACTTGGTGCTCAGCAGTGGGTACAGCCTCATTTCCAGACTTTACCTGGCAAAGCTGTGCTTTGGAGAACTCCAGATGGAACAGGTCTGTTTCCTCTTTTTTTATAAGGCTTAGAATGAGCAGATTTTTTTCTTCCTCATGTCATCTGGGGACCTTCCAGAGCTAGAATAGCCGGTGTTGAGAGACACAGATGTTGTAGAATCCCAAGAACCCAAGACATGCTTAGGTTGCAGGTGTTGTGCTGTCAATGAGCCATTGTGATGGGAAGAGCATGGGGTTTGGATTCCAACAGATCTGGATTGAATTCTGGCTCTCCTACTAACTGGGTGAACTTGAGCAAGTTACCTGACCTCCATGGACCACAGTTTCTCATATCCGAAATGGGATAACAATATAACACAATAACATCTGTACTGCAAAACTACTGGGAGAATTAAGTGCAATAAAGTGTGCAATTACTTGGTGTGCAATTGATGTCTATTGGCAGCTATGGTTTTGGAGCTACCAGGTGATGAGAGCAGAGGAAGAACAGGACTTGAAGTTGCTCCTTTCTGTGAACCACCTGTCCTAGCCTTCTCAAATCATGACCAGGAGCTCCCACCCCCACAGACACCCAAGAGTCACCCTTACAGTTCAAAAGAGAACGTTTTGCACAGTGAGTGATCGCTGAGTGCCAGATATGCTTCTCACACTGTTTGATTCAATCATCACAACCATCCTGAAAGGGAACTATGATTATTGTCATATAGATGAAGAAACTGAGGCACAGAGAGGGTGGGACACATGCCAAAGTTCTCACAGCTCAGTGGCCGTGGTGCCAGGGTTGAGCACAGCCCGTCTGTCCCACGTAGAAGCTGTATGAGTGCCTCTCCCCATGGAAGAATCAGCATTTGCTCCCCTCATGCCTCCAATTCATTCTCCCTGAGAAGCCAGCCTGATCATCCTAAAATGCAACTTTGACGTCACCGTTCCCCTTTTAAAATCTTCAAATGGCTTTCCATTGCTCTTAAAACAAAACCCGCCCTCCTTTCTGATGTGAGCCCTGCTTACCAGTCCACCCTCACCCACTCCTGCTCTCCATCACATGCCACGCCCCAGACCTTCCCTGAGGACCCAACCCCCACCTCTCCCAGGCCTTTGCACTCAGTTTCTGTTTCTGGGAATTCTATCTACTCATCCTGTAGGGCTTGCTTTACAAATACTCTCTTCTAAGAAATTTCTCCCAAAAGCTCTACCTAAATAAACTCCAGCCCCATGTCCTGTTATTCATTAACAAATGTCGTATTGGTTTCATGTCTAACATTCAGTTGTTGTCTTATTTTTCTAATCATTTGTCCCCCACCAAGGGACAAAGAATCTTCATGGGGCCCAGAACTGGGTCTGGCTTTTTCACAGTCTTGCCCCAGCCCACAGCTGGGCACCTGGAACAGAGCAGGCACTCAGGAAACATTTGCATAAGGAAAGAAGGACGATCTGCCTTCTCTGTGGGGCTTAAATAGCTTATGCATAATGGGAAGAAAAGGAGGCTGTGCCCTCTCATGGGGAGTTATGGATCAACATTCCAACAGTGGAATAGCTTCTGTCTTCAAAGGCTCAGATTTGGGTCAAAGTGTTGGATGTTGGGGCCAGGAGCTGAGAGTTCAGCAGGACTGTGAAGTGGTCTTCAAGGTGTAGGAGCATCGGGGAAGGACAGCTAGGTCAGGAGCACTTGAGGGTCTGGTGGAGAGATGGCTCTTTGTCACTCTACAAGCATGAGGGAAGCTAAGGTCATTGTTCTCAACTGACATCTGAGTGGGAACTCTGGGACTCAACACCTGTGTTTCCAGGGGTCACACAACAGGCCCCAATCTGCCGAGAATGTCATCTGTTTGTACCATTATCAACCACAGAACTCAGACAGACCAACCTCCAGTATTCCTCCTGTCCTTGAGTTATTATGACTATATTGAGGCATTTTCCTTCCTCATGTGGGTTATATTTATGTGTGATTTTAAAATATAAGTGACATTATTTATAGCAATGCATTCTTTCTCCTTTCCTCTGAGTATTTCCCTTTTCAATGAGATCCCTTCATTCTTGCACATCCTATTTTAGTCACTGGCACACAAATAACAGGGCACATAAATACTCAGCCCCAGCCCTCTCTGTCCCCTTTCTAATTCCCATTTTGTTAGATCCCTTCATTCTTGCACATCCCATTTTAGTCACTGGCACATGAATAACAGGGCACATAAATACTCAGCCCCAGCCCTCTCTGTCCCCTTTCTAATTCCCATTTTTTTTCTCACTTCGCCCTCATGAGGATATTCCTCTCCCTTTTTCTCAGTGGCTCTGTTACCATAACCCGATCTTCTTTAACAGTCTTTGCCACTATTTCTTTTATTTTCAAGTTATTCACCAATGTGACCAAGTAGGAATTAGTTAACTATTCAAGTCATCCTCTCATGGTTTTTTTTTTTTTCTTTTTTTGCACCCAGAATGACAGGCAAGGCAGTCATGGGTTACGTATGTAACCCATACGTCACATAAGGGTTAGCAGTTCAGGCTCCAGGACCAGTGGGCCTGGGTTCCTGTCTCAGCCTCTTGATTTACTAAGTGCCCAAAGACAAATGACTCAACCTTTCTGGGCCTGGTTTCTTCATCCCCAAAGAGAGTTCAAAAATCTTACTTCATGGGATTGTTGTAAGAATTAAAGATAATCTATTACATGTTTGTGTCCCCCCAAGATTCATGTGTTAAAACCCTAACCCCATGGGATGGTATTAGGACATAGGGCCTTTGGAAGGTAATTAAGTTTAGACGAGGTCATGAAGATGGACCCCCATGGTGGGACTGGTGTCTTTATAAGCAGAGAAAGAGGCTACAGCCTTGCAGAGGATACAAGAAGGACCTTTACAGACTTGGAAGTGAGCCCTAGGCAGACACTATATCAGCTGGCACCTTGACCTCAACATCCCAGCCTCCGGAACTATGAGAAACTTCTGTCTTTTAAGCAACCCAACCTATGGTATCTTGTTATAGCAGCCTGAACCATGTAAAGTGCTTAGTAATTTCTCAATACATCTGAGCACTACCATTATTATTATTTTTAGCAGCAACGGTGGATGCATTTATGGTACTCATTGCACCAGTAAAGAGAAAGTCATGATCCCCAGTCTGTAGGACCCAAACCCCAGGGCATTGTGGACTGGATAAATAATATGCCCTAGACATTTTTGTATTATTTTTGAAAGTGTGCAGTTGCTGTTATGTTTAATATTCTAAAATGATTTAAGTGCTATTGAATTCATCACGTAAAAGTAATCCTAAATTGGTGAGGTGGAGGATCCTGATATCTGAAATAGTTGGGAAACATTGGCATAAGTTATGAAGTACCAAGACCAGGCATGTATTTTGTGCTTCAGGCAGTTCCCTGCTGAGGGCAGGTGACTGAGCGTTTGGTGACATCCTTTCTGGTGCTGATGTACCTATGTCACAGAGATTCTCTTCTAACTTTCCCTAGATGTGACATTTTACTCCCAACTCAGAAACTCCTATACTTTTTTCCATTCTATCAGTTCTTATTTTTTTCTCCAATAATTTGGTATTTTTAGGTGGTTCTTTTCTTTTCAAGACTAACAAGTCTCCTACTGAAATTACTCTTTCAATTAGAGAGAAAAGCACTCAAACCCTCTTCCTCCAATAATTTGGTATTTTTAGGTGGTTCTTTTCTTTTCAAGGCTAACAAGTCTCCTACTGAAATTACTCTTTCAATTAGAGAGAAAAGCACTCAAACCCTCTTCAAGCTTTATGACTCTGAAAATACTAGCAGAGAAACTCCAGTGTAAAAATAAGTTGAGAAAGCAAGGCCAGAGGGGAGAGAGAAAGGAATCAAGGAACAAAGAAGAAAAATAAGCATTCATCTGTAACTACATTTTCTGGTATTTTTAAAGCATTTGCTGTTTCCTTTTTTTCAGGAAGATCAAACTATGTTGAGTTCATTAATTACAGACATTTGGATAATGCTACCCTATAGGAGCTCCACACAGCCCTGCCTGTGGAGAAAATACCATTCACTCTCTTCTAAAAATGAGGCAACAGGGAGATTCAGAGCAGTGGTGAGACATGCTCGGTGACACAGGCAGTGACATGAAGCGGGCTTTGGGTTCCCAATACTGTGCTCTGTCCACTTGTCCTTGAGGGGAGGCTCAGGGTAGAGGGGTGCGCCCACCCATGTCTGCCTGCATATTCTGAGCCCATTGATAAATACTCCAGGATGTTGGATGAAGGATGACAGTACCAGCTTTGGCTTGTCACCAACTGGTGACAAATGCCGTCCCGTCCCATGTTGGAGGGGGAAACTCCTCCGGAACCCGGGAGCTCAGCACCCAGGAAGCCTCCCAGGCTGACAGGTCAGACAGGGCTCTCCTTTCCCAGGGACAGGAGCACGAGAGAGCAGGAAGGGCTGAAGTGTGGCTCCAATGCAGGTCCCTCCTGGAAATAAGACTCTGGGGCAACAGGTTCCTGCCCAGCAGTGCACACTGCGACTTCGTGTCCTTTTGTAACAAAATCCCTTATCCAGCTGGACGGGAGCAGGGCTGGCGCTCCGGCTACCTGGGCCCTCCCCCGACAGAGGCTTCCCTCGCCCCTCGCAGAAGCTGAAGGCTCAGGGCCTCAGGTGGATGTGGCTTCAGACCAGCCTAGCCTTAGAGCACTGAAGTCATCGACACAGTGGGCCTGCTCTCTTCCTCCATCAGCCACGAGCGAGAACACACGGGCCTTGGGCTTCGAGAACACTCAGTGCTGCTTCTCTTGTGTGAGTCCTCAGCAAGTCCTGGAGGAACCAGGGGTTTAGTTTTCAGGCCCCAGGGTTATGACCGATTCTCAGCCCGGCCTTCACTGAGTCATGAGATTTCCCTAATAAGAAAACAGTGTGCTGGGCCAGCCCGGTGGCACACTGCTACAGTGCGCCGCTTGGGAAGCACGGCGGCGCTCCCACTGAGGGTTCGGATCCCGCATGCAGACCGGCCGCTCACTGGCTGAGCAAGGTGTGGGAGCAACACTGAGGGTTGTGATCCCGTAGCCGGTCCCAGTCCGGTATGGGCGCAACACTGAGGGTTGCCATCCGTTGCCGGTCACGAAAAAAAAAGGACAAAAAGAAAACAGTGTGCTAGGGCCGGCCCGGTGGCGCACTGCTACAGTGCACCGCTTGGGAAGCGCGGCAGCCCTCCCACCGAGGGTTCGGATCCCACATACAGACCGGCCGCTCACTGGCTGAGTGAGGGGCAGGAGCAACACCGAGGGTTGCGATCCCGTTGCCGGTCCCGGTCCGGTACCGGCACGACACTGAGGGTTGCGATCCGTTGCTGGACACAAAAAAAGACAAAAAAAAAAGAAAAAAAGAAAACAGTGTGCTAAAGTAAATCAATAGCCTGTGGGTGAAATTCATAGCTTGAACATGCAGAAATCCCAACA
>NW_007739065.1:27681-28500 GCF_000696425.1 Galeopterus variegatus | reverse complement strand
TTTTTTGCAGATGGTCACATTCAGGTTGATGTTTCCTTTTACATTTATGGTAGCACTGGTGACTCACATGAAGAGTCCTCTAACCATGTGCCAAGCAAAACCGAGACCCACCTCTCTGATGAGCTGTAAAAATCAACCACCAGCAGCTGTAAAACTTACCAAAAATGTCTGGCAATAAAAATATATATAGTCTCTTGATACAGGCATCTTGGAAATTCTCAGAATTTTGACTCCATCTCACTTTAAAGCTTTTATCAATTATGTGACTTGTTCATGGCTGCAGTAAAATGCAGTCCGATTTTATGTGATTCTTTAAGTGAACTGCTGGACATGAAGGTCTCAGGGTTCATGCTTTAAGCTGTATTCATTACATAGATGACAAAATTGGACATGAAGTTGGTAGGGTTTCAGTCAGGATTGCCCCACCCCAGAATCTTCCTAGGCTAATACCACGGTTTATCCAGGTATACTAGTCAAGACTTACTGGGGCATGATCTGGGCCTTTGATAATCTTTATTATCTGTGTAAATTTGAAAGCAGTTTAAAGTTACAAGGCCTCCACTGTGCCCAAATTCATATTGTTTCATAATTTCCTCATGTTTCACAGTCAGAAATATCACTATTTTCAAAAAGAGGGACTCTGTGATTGAATCACTGAAGGTGATTGCTTCAGAACCAGCCAGGCCCAGCACCATCTGTGTACACACGAGAGCCAAGACCTCTTCCTTCTCAGAGGTCTTTCTTCTCAGAAGTCCTCCTTCTAGTTCCACCTCTCCCCCGTGGAAGTATTTCAAAGCTCTGGGACTGGGAGAGAGTATA
>NW_007739065.1:24137-26215 GCF_000696425.1 Galeopterus variegatus | reverse complement strand
TCTTTTCCTGGAAGAAAGCCAGCCTTTGGATGGGACCCAATGTCTAGAGCCGAGGACAGCCTCTGGGAGCTGAGAGTGATCCCTTGATGATAGCCAGCAAGAAAACAGGACAGTCTAACAGCCACAAGGAAATAGTTCTGCGGGCAACCTGGGGGAGCTTAAAAGTAGATCTTTTCCTACTTTCCAGCCTCCAGATGAGAATGCAGTCGTCTCACGCCTTGATTTCAGCCTTGTTAGACCCTGAGCAGACCATGCAGCTCAAACTTTGTATTAGTCTGTTTCTGTTGCTCATGGCAGCAATGCCTAAAACTGGGTAATTTGTAAAGAAACAATATTACAGTTTCAGAGACCGAAAAGTCCAAAGGCCAGCAAATACATCTGATGATGGCATTTTCCTGGTGTTGACTATAGCGACGCAGGGTATCACATGGCGAAATGACAGAAGCAGATAGAGAACTTCTCACAAGCTCTCCTTCTAAAGCCCTCAGAACCATGCCCACGACCACCATTAAACCATCAATAGATTAATCCATTTCATAGGGAATGGTCCTCACAATCTAATCACCTCTTCAAGGCCCCACCTTTCAATCACCATGATAGGATTTCCCACCCTCAACAGTTACAGTGGGGATTAAGCTTCTACTATATGGACTCTGGGGGACACAATTCAATCAGCCCACAGCACATGGGTAAACAGGTGAAACTACAATCGTCTCGGTTTGTTATGTCATTGGTGACCCACATACATGTTGCTGCCCAGCATTTTCTGTATCCCTTTCCTCAGCATTAGACTCATATTCGTGCACTTTTAAATCAGAAATACATTATAAATGCACTCAGAAAAAANTCTTCACCTTAGCCACCCAAAGTCACGCACTGTCTGATCTGATGCAACGTCTTTATCCAAGAGCAGTAAGTAACCTGGTTGTGTCCCCAGTGCAGACGCCCTACGTTCTCACTCAGGGTGACTGAGCAGCACAGGCTCTGCCTCCCCTTCATTACAAGGTCTGGTCCTCATGCATCATTCTGTCAGCTGTGACTCCGGGACTGACTGCACAATTCCCACAAGTGTGTTAAAGCTGAATCCAATAGTCTTAAGGACCTCCAATTCCTGACATCTTCCGTCGTCCCATTTTTAAACAAAATAGTCAATAGCCCTGGTGTCATTGACTTTGCTTTCTTCCGTTTTGCCAAAATTGCTCTGAAACCTTCCACCAAGCTTAGAGTACTTAATCGTCAGTGAGTTCTTCATAAATGTCAGTTAGAAACCCATCTGTTCCAAGAGCTTTCCTTTATCTCCGTAGCCTTTATTAAGCATCCGAGCCCTCAGGCGCTGGTGTTTGCCCCTTACAACCTCAATTTCTTCCTCTGGAGCAGCATCTCACGCAGCACGCAGATGTGCGGCTTTATTTCTTCCTTGCTCCCCATTTTTCTCTTTCCCCCGGGGAAGTCCGTTCTTACACTAACCCCTGCCTTTTCTCACAGTTACACACACTTTCTTAAGAGGCTATAGAAATCGTTTCCAAAAGTCCCTCTACCGTAACTTTTTATGGCAGACTAATATACATTTCCCCATCTTCTGCTTTCTGGAATAGTCTTGTTCACTCTGTCTCATTCCACGTAGGTCAATCAAGCTTCTATTTGCCACAGATGCATTCATGGCATGTGGAATAAATGGGAAGGACAGCTTTTTTGGCTCCAGATATAGATTTCCTTTTCTGTTTTAGGTCACTGTGTGGTTGCAAAGAGTTGTTGCAAGAGTTTTGGTTGTTTTGTATTTTATTTATTTTTTTCCTATAACTTACCATTAAGGAATACTCCTCAGAGCTGTTCTCTCTGTGGTTTCCAGGAATGCATTAAACTTTAGGTGAAGCTAATTTGCTTCAACATTCAATACATATGTCATTAATGATCGGAGTGCTGTTGTGGGCTGCTTCCCTCGGAGATGCCTGTGGCTTTTAGAGCAGACTCAGAATAAAGCACTCCTGGGAGAACTTCAGCTGGCTGGAGAGATCCTATGATGTCTCATGAGACAAAGAGTGAGCGAGTTCCCCTCTCCTTTCTCTTTCTGTCCTTTC
>NW_007739065.1:23649-23856 GCF_000696425.1 Galeopterus variegatus | reverse complement strand
AGCTAATTTGCTTCAACATTCAATACATATGTCATTAATGATCGGAGTGCTGTTGTGGGCTACTTCCCTCGGAGATGCCTGTGGCTTTTAGAGCAGACTCAGATTAAAGCACTCCTGGGAGAACTTCAGCTGGCTGGAGAGATCCAATGATGTCTCATGAGACAAAGAGTGAGCGAGTTCCCCTCTCCTTTCTCTTTCTGTCCTTTC
>NW_007739065.1:2853-22622 GCF_000696425.1 Galeopterus variegatus | reverse complement strand
TCTCCCCTCTGTGGATACCACCGGTGGGTATTCATTTAGGGAACACCTCTTCCAGATACTAGTTTTGATAATCTCTTCCATCCCAACAGTGTCTGGTGAGTATTATAGCTCTATCTTACTTAGCCACAGCAAAGAAAGAATTGCATATACTTGGTCTATTTCTTCTAGGAAATTTCAATTCAAGATATTCAGGGACATAGGAAACTCAGTCAGCAAGCTGCCTATGGCCAAATGAAGACTTCCATGCCAAAAAAGCAATGGTAATGTGAAATTGATGTGGAGCCATGCAAGTTGTGATAGAAGTTATGCATAATAAGTGACTATTTGAGACAGTGTACTCTTTAAGGCAGAACAAGTGGTTTGACAAAGATAACCCACACTGCTCATTGTGTTTCCAGCAGTTCCATGCATCAGAAGTCACATGAGAAGGTTTTTTTCTGGAAACAATAGTGGTGCCTGCTTTATTTCTCTGCTGACACCTCCATCCCTGATACTGTGCTCTGTCAAGGTGATGGTGGGTGCCTTGGAGCTATCTGGAATAATAGTCTTGAATAGAAGCCCATCTTAATCTGGTCCAAGGTACACGGCTGTGTCACTTTGTTTAATTGAGTTTTAATGGGCCTTTGTGGCTCAAAGGCTTTTAAATTCTTTTTCCACATTGTTTGTCCTCCAGAAGCAGTTTCAAACCTGTGTGACTCCAAATTTCTGATTCTTTTATTCTGTTTCTTTTTGTGTGCAAACCAGCTAATTCTATCTTAAACTCATCTTTCTTGAAATACCTTGCCAAACACAGCAAGGGAAGATCAACATATGCTAGCATTTTGGCTGTTTCCAACCACTTCCCGCGATGCACAGGCTCAGTAGGCACTTGGTCTGCCTTCCACGTTAACAAGGGTGACAGTTTTACCAAATGTTTCACTACAGCAGAGTGAGGATTTCCAGCTCGCTAGGGCTGCTTCCTCACTGTCTACCACAAAACTGCTAAGCTGATGTCAGATACTTGAGACATTTTTTTCTTTTCTTTTTTTTTTTAATGACAGCATCTACTTCAAGGCCCTGACTTCTGAATTGGTTAGGGTAACATTAGCTGCTGTAACTAACACATTCCAACATTTTAATTAATATCATAACAAAACACAAGTTTATTTTTCCTTCATATAAATTCCAGTGCATATATTCCTGGAGCATAGAAAGCAAGCTTTCCTCCACACAGTGATGCAGGGATTCAGCTTCCTTCTGTCCTGTCGCTCTACTATGCCTGAGGGCTTCTAAGTCCTCAGCATCTAGCCAGCAGAGAAAGGAAGAATGGGATGCTTTTGTTGGCCAGCCTTGAAAGTGGTGCATATTACTCCTGCTTAGATTCCATTTCTCTAGAACTCAGTAAATGGCTGAACCTAAGCATAAAAAGACTGGTGAAGGTGGTCTCTGTCTGGGCAGCCACTTCCCAGCAATGACAGTATATATACTACAAAAGGTCAAATCACAGAGTTTTGGTGACATTGTTTCTACTATACATGGGGGAAAAAAAATAGAGGAAATTATTGAGTTCTATTATTGAGGGAAATATTCAGTATACTTATGAATATTGAATATCACATTTTTACCAATGTCCACTACTCCCTTGGCAGGATGCCCTCTCTTTGCAGGCCTTAGTTAGACAACTTGGTTTGGGAAGAGTTAATGTTACCGAGAAGCATTAGGCTCAATGATGAAAACACACACACACAGGTGCACATGCACACACAGACACATGCAAACATCTTACATGAAGACCATCTTTGTGAACAGTACAATTCCAATTACTGATTTTCATGTTTATTATACAAGTAATCTTTTTTTATAATTCATGAGATATATAAACCATGCATTTCCATACCCAATTTTTATAAGTACATTTTCCCTCTTATGCAGTCCTGGTATTAAACTGCACTGAATCATGTGGCACCAAGTCCTTTTCTAATGCTACCATTTTTAGAAGTTTTAAGTAGATGCCTCCTCCCTCCACTTACTGTGCTCTCTTATTCTATGTTTTTGTTTCAAAATATGGAATTAAAAAAATCTTCACCCTCATTTTTGCAAAAGTGATTTCCAGAAGTATCGTTAGAAATACTGCTAGTTTATTCCAATTTCCTGGAAAATTAACAGGCTTGGATATCACAGTTGCTACCAAGTTCCTGGTTGCTTTAGGAATTTTTACACTGTATTAGTGTAATGACAAGCTTTATCTAAAGTATATGACTGTGAATTCACCAGCATATATTTCCGTTAGTAGAAACATTGTAGTTTTTACATTAATCATAAAGGGAATTGATAATTGCCTATGGGAGTTTTTACCTATGAGCAAAAATATTTGACCCAATTATGCTTGCATGGTGAGGGATGAATATATTGAATTATGATACATAGATCATTGATGGATTTCAGGGGAGGAAAGGAACTATCCTAAGGGAATAAGCCATAAGTGAGCAAGTGTTAAAAATTTAAAAACTGATAATACTGTTATTACATCACCTGTCACAGCTCCGAAGTTTAATCCCATTCGATGCAGGAGATGAAAATGTGAACCTGGTATGTTCAGTAACATTAAGCACCTGTCACTCAAATCCTAGGATACAGATGGATTTGTAGAGAAGAAACAGACACCCTCTACACGAAGCCAAAACCTGAAATGGTAGTTGGTGGCTGGTTTTCAAAAGTTTGAGCTTAAGCTAATGCAAAGGCTTCTGCATACTTACATGTTGGCAAAAGATAAGCTAACAGTCTTGCTTCAAAAAGCCATCAACTGTATTTTTTGAAATTTTAACTTGAAGATTCTATTCAGAGCTGATAAAGTTGAACGAGAAATTTAAGAATGATCAGACTTAATTCCAAAGTAAACTCCCTCTTCATGTGTCTGATTAGTCAAAGGCTGGGGTTTTTTGTTAGTAATGAGTTGGACTAGAAGGCAATTATAAGGCAGAAGAAAGATCACGTTAGTAGTAGTCAGGAATTCTGCTTCTACCCCAATTTACACGCCCTTCAAATTTTATGTTCATTTATGAAATGAAGAATTTTAATATAAATAGCTCTAGTATATAATGATGATAAAACTCATTATAGGTGCTTAAGTCTCTTTTTATCTTCCTCTTCAGTATTGGCTCCCTTTCCCTTTTTCCCAAAACTTGTGATAAGCACCTTGATTTTTCCAGTTGACTATTGTGACAGAGAGAATTCTAGGGTGGCTCTGAGACCTCCACCTTCTGGTGTACATGCTGGTGTAACCCCCAGTCTGTGAATGAGCCAGAACCTGTGACTGCGGCAGGATAGTCCATCATCTCTGTGCCTCCTGGGCTGGGTTGCGCTATGCAGCTAATGTTGATGGGAGAGTCAGTCCTGTGATTACATCACATTATGCAAGTTTTCCTCATGGCAGACTGTGGAGCGACAGAAAGTGAGCAAGTTCACGCTGGCCTGGAGGAAGCAGACAGCACTGTTATGGGCCACCTGTGGGGCCATGTGTCAAAGAGCCGTGGCCAGTCTTTTGGAACTGAGGATAGACCCCACAAACAGCTAGCGGGAACCCAGCTACCTGAGCTCTACAAGCGTGTGAAATGGGTTCCGCCACAACCAGTGAGCCTGGAAGATGAGTTCTAGCTGACACCTTGATTTCACCCTGGGCAGACTCTGAGCAGAGGACTCATGGAATTCTGATGCATAAAACTATGAGACAATAAATGTTTGCTGTTTTGAACTGGCTGCTTGGTGATAATTTGTTATGCAGCAGTGGAAAACTAATACATACAAAATTTCAAATTAATGTTTGATTCATTCTTTTATTTCAATTTATATTCATTCTTTCTTACAAAAGACATTTGCTAAGTACCTGCAATATGGCAGATGGTGTGCTACGTACCTGTGATATGACACAGTGTGCACCCTTTAAGTTTTGTAAGCTAGTAAGGAAAACAGGTATATAAGCAAAATCTATTAAGACAGTATCACACATGCTCTAAGAGAAGCTTATACTTGACACAGCCAGGGCACAAGGGGGATGTAAATAAGTCCACCTGTCAGGTGGGGGAGACACAGGAAAGATTCTACTATAAAATGCAACTGGGGGGGGCCGGCCCGGTGGCGCACTGCTACAGTGCGCCGCTTGGGGAGCGCGGCGGCGCTCCCGCCGAGGGTTCGGATCCTACATACAGACCGGTTCCCGCTCACTGGCTGAGCGAGGTGCGGACGCAACACCAAGGGTTGCGATTCCATTGCCGGTCCCGTTCTGGTACGGGCACGACACTGAGGGTTGCGATCCGTTGCCGGAAACGAAAAAAAAAAAAATGCAACTGGGGTTATGTGTTGAAAGAGGAGAGGATATGCTTCAGGTGGAAAGGGGATAGAAGAGCATTCTGAACAGAGAGGCTATAGGACTAACCACACAGAGATGTTTTTCTAGGAAGTGTAAGTAGGTAAGAATGGTAAAAAGGGTAGGGGTGCAGTGGAGGGGCAGAGAGAAGGACAGGTGCAGAGGAACTACGGAACTGGAAGACGCATCCTAGATACACGTTGCTCAGTGTGGTCTATAGGGCAGCAGTGTGGGCATTGCCTGTGGACGTGTTAGAAATGCAGAATCTCAGGCCCCTCCCCACTTCTACCAAATCAGAATCTATGCATTTACCTCATCCCAGGGAATTCACAGGCACTTTAATAATTAGGGAGTCTTGAAGCTAGTGAATCTGGATGCTATCCTTGAGAGAAAGGGAAGATCTTGAAGTATTTTAGGTCCGATAACAACATCATCAAATCCATCTTTTAGGCAAAGCACTGGAGGAAGAGAGAGGACTGATTAGGAGGAAGTGGGTGTACGGGCCTGAGGTCACGAGGGAAGTTGGAGTCACTAATTCTGATGTCAGGACTGTCAGGGGTAAGTCATGAGAGTGAGTGAGTCTTCCAAGCTGCTAATTCCTGTTTGATGTTCACTTCTAAAATTCTCGAGACTTCCAGACTCAACATTTCCACTGGCACTTGATTTTCTCTCTCCCACCTTATTAAAAGAATACTTATAAATACAGCCAACATTAAAAAGTTTGAAATGGGCTGGGCACACTAAGCAGCCCTTTAGATCCTGGTGTGAGAGGGTTCTGAGGACCCAGGTGGGGACTGACGCCGGCGTGGAGGAAAGTCCACCCACCCTGCGTTTTCATACACCTTCTCCTTCATGGAGAAGTACAGAAAAAGAGCTAATGACCAAAAGAAACTTGTGGAAAGATTTGGTGGAATCTCTGTTGTACTTACAAGATAAATACAATTACCCCCAAGATAAAAGCGAGAAACACAATTAAACTAAAATTATACCACAGAAACCAGAAGACAGCTTTAGAAAGTATCTTGCAAATACTTTCCATAAAGCTCACTAACTCTGTGAAAAAGAGATAAAATAGAAGATGATGTAATGATGTAATAGCAGATTGTGTTAAAAAGAGAGTTTCATTATATCAAGAAATATTTACAGAAACTAAAAATGCAAGAGAAGTATAGAACAGAAATAGCAATCTAAAATCTAATCAGTGATGGAGAGGGCACATTTCAGAATTATTTTTTCCTGAGTTAAAACATAAAGAATAAAGAAATGCAAGAATTAAAGCAGAAAGTATAACAGTTCTGACCTAAGGAGAATTTGTATACTGTAAGAACAAATCACGCCTAATGGGAGCAATATTAAAATAATACATAATCATTTCCTCAGTTGAATAAACATTTTAATTTACAGATACAAAACGTTTAGTAAACACCAGGTGAAATAAATGAAACAAAAACATAGCGATATATGAACCTAATTTAAATGTTATACATTAATTTATTATTGTTAAATGCATGCCATCATAGCAAACACTGAGTAAGATCCTGTTGGACTAATTAATAAAACATAGCAGAAAACAAACATAAAAAAGTTAACAGTGAGACTTGAAGAATTTTGCTTCTGGTCATGAGAGGTTAATTGGTACCAGAATTGCCTCCTGCTGTAAACAACTAGAAAATGGCATGAAATATACTAATCAATGTTTTTCATACATGGGACAACAGTCAGTGAGGACTGTGATCTCTGATAAAATGAAAACCGATGAGTTGAACCCTATGATCCACTCTGCTTTCTGCCGAGAAGCACTTTGCAGAAGCACATGAGGCTTGCAAAGTTGAATAGATAGAGATCAGTGTTCAATGAGGCTGAGAAGACTGGAGAAGAAGGTGGTAAAAGAAGCTGTAGAAGTTGACACAGGGGTCCCCTAGATTCCATTGGTGAGTGCTAAGGGGTACATGAATAGGGTGAATATGCACACTGGAGAAGAAGGTGGTAAAAGAAGCTGTAGAAGTTGACACAGGGGTCCCCTAGATTCCATCGGTGAGTGCTAAGGGGTACATGAATAGGGTGAATATGCACACAGCCAGGAAAAACTATCAAGGATCTTTAAGTTGAATAATGACCGGCTAGAGTGGACAGACCTTACTGGACATGTGGGACATTCAGGGAAGACATCAGAAAAATACGGAAAACAAATGAAACCAAAAGTTTATTCTTAAAAAGATTAATAAAATTGAAAAGCTCCTAGAAGACTGATTAATAAAACATGGAGAAGATGACAATTAGCAAAATAGAGATAAAAAAAGGACATGACGACAGCTTCTGCAAACATTAGAAGGAGAATAAGGGAGTATAATAAAAAGTGTACACCAATAAATTTCACAACTTAAGTGTAATGGAAAAATTCCTTGAAAAACAAAACTTACCTAAATTATTGTCACAAGAGTAAACAGAAAATCTGTATATATATTCAAAGTCTAGATCAGATATTTATATCTATATATCAATACAGATATAAATATATATATATAATATGAATTTAATTATATCAAATAGTTAAGGAAGAAACAATACCAAATCTACAGAAACAATTTCAGGAAATGGAAAAGAAAGAAACATTCTCAGTTAACTTTATAAGGCCAGCATCATATATATATCAAAATCAAAAAAAAATTAAATGAATTAAAATTAAAAGAGAAAAAAACCCATAAACCAAAATTACATATAACATAGACACAACAATCCTTGGCAACATATTAGAAAATTAAATCTAGAAATATATGTGTAGGATAATTCATCATGACAAATTTTGTTCTAGGAATGCAAAGTTGGTTTCACATTTGAAAAGCAATCACTGTAACTCCCTACATTAAGAAAATACAGGAGATAAGAATCAATAGAAGCAAAAAAAAGCATTTGATAAAATTCAACATCTATTCATAATAAAAACTCCTAGACAACTAAGTCAAGAAAGTAACTTTCTCAATCTGATAATGGCCATCTACAGAAAACCTGTAACTATCATCGTACTTAGTAGGGAATGACTCAATATTTTTCAGTTAAGAGTGAGAACCAGGAAAAAATGTCTGTTCTCACTACTTCTATTTATCATTGAGCTGGAGGTTCTAGCCAATGCAATATTATAAGAAAAAAGAATAAAATATATGCAGATTGGAAAGGAAGATATTAAATTGTCTGAATTCACAGATGACATGATTGTATACATAAATAATCTGAAGGAATCCACAATAATACTAATCCATAAAACACTAAGAAGTGAATTTACAAGGTTGTATGATACAAGACCAACATACAGAAATCAAGTTTATTTCTTTATTTTTTTAATTAATATTATTATTTTTTTATATTCTATGAAGTTGTTGCAGAACAATTGGGAGGGAGGGGAAGAGGAGAAATGGGAAGGAAATGGGATGGAAGAAGGAGGAAGGAGGGGTGCAATTGAGGCCTGTGACACCCCCCTTCATTCCCCCAGGGGAGACCAGGGGGCTTCCATTGGTGGCTTGGTCATTGCTGGGCTGGGTGTAGATGTCAGGAGGGTGTGGCAAAAGCCCTTGCCCCGCCTCCACCTCGGGAACCTGGCACTCTTCTTGTTGTCGCTTGGTGGTCATCACTGGGCTGGTTTCATGTTTCAGGGGGGTGTGACTGAGGCCCTCGGCACCCCCACCACCCTCCACCTTGGGAGAGCCCAGGGTGCTTCCTGCAGTGGCTCTTTGTTCTTCACCGGGCTGGTTGTGTGTGTTGTGGGGCATATGGCTGTATGTGTTGGGGGGCATGGCTGAGGCCAGAGGCCCACCACTTCCCTGGCTCAGGAAAGCCCAGAGCGCTTCCTGTGGTGGCTCAGTGGTTGTTGCTGGGGTGGTTGCGTGTCAGGGGGTGTGGCTTGTGCCGTCAGCCCTCACCCTCAGGACTGGTTGCAGGTGTCAGGGGGCACGGCTGAGGCCCCCAGCCCTTCCCCCCTTCTGGCTTGGTAGCCCAGGGGACTTCCTGTCCTTCTAGGTATTATAGGTGTTCTTTTGTGAAATGAGACCTTTACTAGTTAATATCAAACTTTGTCTTTGGTTGTGGGTACTTTGTTTTTTCTTTCAGTTCTGTGTTGGATTATTTACTATTTCTACCACTTAGATTCTGAGCTGGACTAATTTGTTTACTTCTAAAATGAGGAAACTAAAATCAGATTTATTTCTATATATTAACAATGAATTAGAAAATTCAATTTAAAAAATCCTATTTACAGTAGCATCAAAAAACATGAAATATTTAGTAATAAATTTATTAAAATATGTATAAAACCTCTTCACTCAAAACTACAAAACATTGCTGAGGGAATTTAAAGAAAATCTGAATAAAGGAGAAGAGATATTCATGGATGGGAAGACAGTATTCTTAAAATGTCTATACTTCCCAAATTATACATAGTTTCAAGAAAATTCTAATCAAAATCTCAGCATGTTTTTTGGTAGAAATTGACAAGCTGACTTAAAACAGCCATACACATATGTCTAATTGATTTTTACCAAAGGGGCCATAGTAATTAGGTGGGGAAAAGATTGTCTTTTCAATGTATAGAACTCAAAAAGCTGGATATACATATGAAAAAGAATAAACATCCATTTTTACTTTATATTATATACAAAACATCTCAAAATGGATTATAGATCTAAATATGAGAGTAAAAACTATAACATTTCTTAAAAAAAATAGGAAATCTTTGTAACCTTGGTTAGGTAAATATTCCTTAGATTCAACACAAAAAGAACAAACAAAAAGAGAAAAAATAAGAAATTGAACTTCATCAAAACTGAAATATCTTACTCCTTGAGAGTATAAAGAAAATTAGAAGGCAGGCCACAAAATGGAAGAAACTATTTCCAATTCATGTGACTGACAAATGACTTGTATCCATAATCTATAAAACAATCTTACAAACTAGACAGTAAGAGGACAAATAACCCAATGTTTTCTAAATGGGCAAAATGTTTAAAAAAACCCACTTCATAAGAGGTCAATAATCACATGAAAAGATGCTCAACATCAAGGAAATCATCTTGCAAATGCAAATTGAAATCGCAATGAATACCTCTTCCCACCTTCTAGAATGGATAAAATTTAAAAGACGGGGGAGGAGGGAGTGTTCACACAGATGTGGGAGCAAGTAGAATCCTCATATATTGCTGGTCTGAAAGTTAGAATTGTACAACCATTTTGGAAAACAATTTGATAGTTTCTGATAAAATTAAACATACACTAACATATGACCTAGTAATACCTGGGTATTTATCTAAGGTAAATGGAAACGTGCCCACACGAAAACATGCGCACAGCTTCATTCATGATAGCCAAAAACTAGTAATAGTTCAAATGTCCATCAAAAAATGAGTGGTTTGGGCCGGTCCGGTGGTGCACTCGGTAGAGTGCGGCACTTGGGAGCGTGGTGGCGCTCCCGCCGAGGGTTCGGATCCCATATAGAGACCGGTCCGCTCACTGATTGAGCGCAGTGCGGGCGCGACACCAAGGGTTGCGATCCCGTTACCAGTCACGAAAAAAGACAAAAAAGGGGAAAAAAAAAAGTGAGTGGATAAAAGATTGTATTATATCCACACAGTGGAATTCTCTTGAGTAATGAAAAAAACTTTGATAAACAAAATAGAACAAATGAATCTAAAAAATATTATGCTGAGCCAAAGAAGCTAGACACAAAAGAGAACATATTATAAGTTTCCAATGATATGAAGTTCTAGAACAGGCAAAAGCAAGATACAGCAAGAGGAAGCAGAATTGTGTTACTTGGGCTTTGGGGTGTGGAGTGGGGAGGGGGAGTTGGTGAAGTACACTGGAAAGGAACATGAGGTCATAGCAGGGGGTGTTGAAAATGTTCTATAGTTTAATTACAGTGGGGGTTACATATATATAATTGTCAAATTCATCAAACTCATCAAACTTTAAGTGGTTGTATTTTATCATATGCAAAATATACCTTCATAAAGCTGATAAGAGTAAAATGGTTTTAAATTTCTATTTTTGGCCTTTCAGTATTTTGCAAATTCTTTCTCTAATTTCATGCATTAATATTTTTATCAAAAATAAACTAGTTTAAAAGATTATTTTATATGTTTTTTTGCACATGCAATAGATCATGTAAGCACTATTCACAAGTAACTTAGTCAACTCTACCTGATATAATCAGAATCTACAAAAACTGCAGTCTTTTACATCTTTCTTACTGCATATACACACACACACACACACACACACACAGATATGTAAGTTTTCTTTTACCAAAGACATACTGGATTTATCATTTAAAAAAAAGAAAACAAAACAAAACAGTGGGAGATGATCAGAATTCACATTTACAATTTCCTCCTTGGTCTTGTGGGAGCTGACCTGCAGTTTGCCTTCCTGTAGCATGAGGGTGCGGGCAGTCGCAGGGTGGGAACACACAGAGTGACAGCACCTGAGCCCTGGTGAGGCCAAAGACAGAGCAGAAGCGACTATCAGGATTATAGGAATTTTAACAAGTTAAACATTGTGTAAAATGAGACAGAGATAAAAATAGATCAGAAATAGTCTGAAAATAACGGTCGATTGTTCCAGATGTCCAGGAAAGTTAATTCTACAATTGGGTCCTTGGCAGCTAAGGCTAGCAAAGAAATTACGTAGTATTACTTAATTATCCTTTTCCCCTGAAAGAAAGCATGCCAGTTTTTTGATAGAAAATGTGTTCCTGGAGCAGAACTAGAGACAGAATTTACTACGAGGACAATGAACCTTTGGTAATGAGGTAAATGGTACCTTCAAGAGAATTTTTTAAAAAAACAGAAGCTCTGCTTAAAGACACTGTTCTTGTGCCCAAGATGGCAGAGGAGGTGACATGGAGGTGGGGACCTGATAAAGATTGCCAACGGATACAAGGTTACGGCATTTTGCTTTCTGATAATCCGACTTAAAACAGTGCTAATAGGACTGGGAGAGAATAAAAGAAAAAAAAAAGCTGATATGCCTATTAAACAGTCTTTCTCAAATATCACATATATCATGAGAGCCTTTGGCTGATGCTGGGACTCAGACAATTTATGATTGAACTCTCTAACAGGTACCTGTAGTGCAGGCATTCCATGTGGCTGTGATGGCCATATGCTTCACATACCAGATGGGAAGGAAGATGTCATTCTGTTGTGAAAGTTGAGGAGCCAGACAGAAGGCCATCTCACTTTAGAACAGGTGGGGACAGCAGGGTTCTTTCAGGTAGAGCCAGCATGTTCTTTGGGGAAGAGCTTTCTATCTTCTAAAGTACTTAAGCTCATGTTTGGTTAAGACCTCAAAGGTCTACACAATCTGGAAAAAAATAAATTCAACTTGAAAAATTTTAAGACAGATCTTATAGCTGACTGCCTTGTCCACTAAAAAAAGAACTTCAGTATTAACACTGCAGAATATCTACCTTTTAGACGGACCACATCTGATATGTCTGCCAAGATAGGAGCTGAGAGCTTCACCTGTGTGTTGTTGTTATGTGTGTTTTACCATGTTTATGCTTGTGAACGCCTTACAGATGTAGTCTACACGCTTTGGGAAAAAGCAGCTCTGAGATGCTCAAGTCCAGACTCTTCTTGAGACTAATCATGACTATAATCAAGCAGAGGCTGGAGGAAGGCAGCCATTTAATTCAGCATTATTTAATAACCCAGATGATTACTGAGCACCCCCCAAGATAAAGAAACAGTAAAGTACAGATGCTGCAGAGGATTAAAAGAAAAGTACAGTAAAACACACTCTCAGAGAGCTTAAAATGTACAAGAACATGATTGATCTTTTAGACTTACCATGCTATATAAATATGAAAGGAGAATTAGGAAATTTGTTAAAGTCTAGCTCCAACTGATAATACTTAAATTAGAATTAGAAGCTCCTGCAGGTACAATTTCCATCACAAACACTGGCAAGCAATGGTTTAGATATGCAAGTAGGTCTGAAGAGGAGAGTCTGTGAGCTGCAGAGCTAAAGGATGGTTTAATGAATGCTGGAAGTAAGGTTAACTTTAATAGTCCTGTGCTTATTTTTTTTTATTTTTTATTTTTTTGTCTTTTTGTCTTTTTTTCCGTGTCCGGCAACGGATTGCAACCCTCAGTGTTGCCCCCGTACCGGACCGGGGACCGGCAACGGGATTGCAAGCCTCGGTGTTGCTCCCGCACCTCGCTCAGCCAGTGAGCGGGAACCGGTCTGTATGTGGGATCCGAACCCTCGGCGGGAGCGCCGCCGCGCTTCCCAAGCGGCGCACTATCCAGTGCGCCACCGGCCGGCCCCAGTCCTGTGCTTATTTTTAATGTGATGAAATTAGATAAATGGAATTATACAAACTCGGCTTTCTACAAACACCCATTCTATGAGCAGTATTATCTCTCAATCTTCACTTGCTTTTGTCTTTGATAGCCAAGACCAAATCTGATTATTAACTACAGAAACTAGACTCATTAAGGTAGAGAGATTACTTTTTAAAGCTCCTGAGTTAAAATAGCTCTCAACCAATTCTAACTTCCAGTAATCTCTTAATTCTGTTGCAGTTTTCCTTAGACTACCTCCACTCTTGGGATATAGCTATAGTTTATTCTAATATAATATTTTTTAGTTAATTGCTTAATTCTATTACTAATATTTTAATGAGTTATTTGTGCCTATATGCAAAAGTGAAATTAATTTATAGTATTTTTGTTAGATTTTCGTATTAATGTAACATTAGATTTATAAAACAAATTTGGAAGTTTTATTTTTTTTCTATGGCCTGGCATAGTTTAAATATCATTGCAACTTAAAGGTTAGTGGGACCTCAACTGTGAACCTTCTGGTCCTGGTGCCTATTAAAAATGGCAGGTGCTTAATTTGATCTATTCAAGGTTCCCACCTCCTAGATTAATTTTGGTAATTTGCATTTTGCTAGGAGACCATCCATTTTGTCCACATTGCTATTGAGTTCCATATAGCACTCTCATAAAATACTTTAATCTGTCTGGAGTCCATGTTTTATTGTGCGGGGTTTTTGTTTGTTTGTTTGTTTGTTTTTGCTGTTGTTTTCCTTCTGTTTTCTCTTTTCTCAGTCCCAGTCCTGTGTGTGTTTGTTTTCTTAGCCAATCTCACAAAGGGCTTTTCCATGAACTGCATTTTTTCACTACTCTTTTTTATTTGTCTGTTTTTAATTAATTCTTGATTGTATCCACGATAATCCCCTTTTTCTCTGTCTGCTTATTTTGTCGTTCTTTCTCTAATTTCTTAAAATGAGTATTTTTTTTTTCCTTTTTGTCTTTTTTCGTGTCCGGCAACGGATCGCAACCCTCAGTGTCGCGCCCATACCGGACCGGGACCGGCAACGGGCGCAACCCTCGGCGCTGCGCCCGCACCTCGCTCAGCCAGTGAGCGGGAACCGGTCTGTACGTGGGATCTGAACCCTCGGCGGGAGCGCTACCGCTCTCCCAAGCGGCGCACTGTAGCAGTGCGCCACCGGGCCGGCCCTTAAAATGAGTATTTAATTCATCTATTTTCTTTTCTTTTTTTTTTTTTCTTTTTGTCTTTTTTACTGACCGGTGACGGAATCACAACCCTCGGTGTCGCGCCCATACCAGAGACCGGCAACGGGATCGCAACCCTCGGTGTTACACCCGCACCGCGCTCAGCCAGTGAGCGGGAACCGGTCTCCACATGGGATCCGAACCCTTGGCAGGAGCACCGCCGCGCTCCCAAGCAGCGCACTCTCCAGTGCGCCACCAGGCCGGCCCTAATTTATCTATTTTCATCTGTCTTCATTAATAGTAAAGAAAATTAAGGGCACACTTTTTTCCCTTGGTGTTTCACAGATTTGATGTAAGATATTTTTATTTTACTTGCTTCTTTGATAAATTGAGATTACCTTTTTTTGATTCAAAGGCCATCTGGGATATATTTGTTAGTTTCTAAGTATAAGTTTTCTATCATGCTCTTATTATTGATTTCTAATTTATACAATTTTGATCAGAGAATGTTGCCTATAAACTCCTTAATTTTTAAAACTTGAAGTTTCCTTGTACTTCAGTGCAAGATCATTTTTTAAATCTATCCCCTGCACATATATATAGGTAAATGTTACATTATACATAAATGTATCCATATGTACACAGATATATTACTAAAGAATGTAAATTACATCATTACATCTAAGGTCAATTTTATTAACTATATTCTCCAATTTCTCTACTTTCTTACTGTTTTTTTTTTTGTCTATTAAACATGCCAAATTTTTTAAAAGTTGTATTGTTGTTTCCCATTATAACTATTTTCATCAAGTTCTTCTTGCATTATAGGTTATTTTGTTTTATATAACTGACTACACAGTGTATAGTATATATAGATTTATACTCTTCTATCTTAATCACTATTTGTTCTGTGGCTCACTCTCATATTTTTAGAAGTTCCATTCTGCATTATTAATGGTTATAACTCTTCTTTGCTGACACAATCAGACACATACTTTCTGTTACCTGAAAAAAATATATAATGTAACCTCCCTACTGAGACTGACTTTCACCTACCAGAATGCTCTATCTTTCTTCCAGTCTTCCCCACTTAGATGTTGTAAGAAAATAATCTAAGTGATTCATTTTCAGAAATAATTCAGGCCTAGCCCAAAAGTTGTCTGACTGGTCCAGCCCATTCCTGGGAGGTTGCTGAATAGATAAAGTTGTCCTTCAGATGCTAATGCGTTACCAGCCCTCAATTGTTTACTTTAAATGGATAAAGTTGTCCTTGAGATGGTAATGAGTTAATAGCCCTTTATTGTTCTCTTCATTTCCTAATGTTTCACCTTTCACAGGATTTTGGGTGGGCCTTTTTCGCAGGCTTGTCCTGAGCCCTCAGACAAAGAAATTTCCTACAAGGGGATATTTTTTTTTTTTTTGTCTTTTTTCCATGTCCGGCAACGGATCGCAACCCTCAGTGTCGCCCCCGTACCGGACTGGGACCGGCAACGGGATCGCAACCCTCGGTGTTGCCCCCGCGCCTCGCTCAGCCAGTGAGCGGGAACCGGTCTGTATGTGGGATCCGAACCCTCAGCGGGAGCGCCGCCGCGCTTCCCAAGCGGTGCACTAGCGCAGTGCGCCACCGGGCTGGCCCCCTACAAGGGGATATTAAATTGGGGTACTTTTAGACCTCATCTGGGAAGATTGTGCACCCCAACCAATGAGAAGGTTGGGGCAGGGACTTGCACACTAGGAAATAAATTGCTTGCCACAGCCCTTTTCCTTGTGCCTGCCCATCAGACACCCGAACCTTGCAAGGCTGTAGTTAAAGTCTCACTTTGCTGTACCTCGTGTCTCCATGTGCATCCTTTGGCCTTGGACAGGTGAGGGCATTTCTCGCAGATGTGATCTTTGGAAAACTTTTCCTCTTCTCCCCCACTTATCTCACATCAAATATTGGGTGTTCTTTAGGGTGCTTCTCCCACTTGATTTTTTCCCAGCATGACGTTCAGGGTTTTGATGCAGTGTCCTAGACAGTTTTTAGAGTTTCTTTTTGGGCTTGCCTCCCTTTCCAAGGGTGGATTTAAACACATTCTCAGGCAATCTCCCTTTGGAGGAAGATCTGAGAGGTGCTCATTTCTCACCCATCGTCTCCTTCCCTCATCTTTCCTGCCCTGTGGATTTTGTTCTGGCTCACCTTTGTTTGCTCTGAGTTCTTGAGTGTTTCCTCCACGTGAGGTACATGTGTGAAGCAGTGTGTAGTTACTGCCTACTCCCAATGTCTTCCTTTTACTCTGGCCAGGTGGGTGACATCTTGACTGAGCACAAGACACTAACACTGCCATCCTTTCCTTTCAGCCACTAGTGAGGTTGTCATGGTCTCCTGGCTTCCTGTGTTGCCCATGAGTTCAATACCAGTCTGTTTCTTTTTTCTTTGTAACGGGTTCCTTCCACACCGAAGGCTGTAAGTTTATATACTTACATAGAATTCAGGAATTTCATTGCAATATACCTACACAATATGGCATGTGCAATTCCTCATTGGTATAGCGTACGGTAGAGTAAACCCATTCAATATTCAGACTCAAGGCTAGACTTGTCTTCCCCAATTTTTCTTCTATTATTTTTCAGATTTGTCTTTCTTTTCTGTTACAATTCATCATATGAAACAATTTTTATTTCCATATTAAACTTCTCTGCCTATCCTAGTGATTGTCATATTTTCATTTTTTTAATCTGTGCTTTGAGATATATTTTGTCCCTGATATTCTAGACAACTAATTTAAGTCTCAACAATGGTATTTTCTCTTTTCATTCAACTACAGTTTTTTTTTTTTTGATGAGAAAGCACACAATTTCTTTTGTTCATTGCATAAATCCTTCTGTGCAACACATAATTTTTTTTCTTTTTTGATTCACTTTGTCATTTCCAGTAACTATTTTGCTAGGCATGTGTCTTCACTGTTCTGACAGATTCTTATTCTCTAACTGCTAGTCCGTTTTAAGTGGATTATTTTTCTTTGACAGTACATTGGGATTCAGGTCATGTTGTGATATTACTAAATAGGCAGGAGGAGCTGAAGTGCCGAGGTCAGCAGTGTAGACATAGTGAAGCCCCCTCCCCCCACCAATACACATGCTTTGTTTTACCCTCCTGGCCTTAGCCTTGGGGACAAGAAGGACTCCTCTGACCTATTCAGCACCTTCAGGCTTCCTGGGGACCTGAGAGAACCAGGCCATTCAAATCAGCAGATGCTGAGATGTTGGTCTTATCCTGGTATCCCACAGGTTGCTGGGGAATAGACTTACTTACCCTAAAGTCCTCCACTTTCCAGTCCTGGACAAAAAACACCCTGAGGCTAATTTCTAGTTCTTTTCAAGCTCACCTGAGAGTAAATCCTTCAGAAATTCTCTTCATAACAATTCCAGCAGAGTTGCTAGCATCAGACTGCCCTTTGGCTACAGACATGTGGCTTAAGAGAGAGAGATTAAATTTGGAAATAAGGATTAAGAGAAGCATTCAGGTCCCTACCACACTAAATTTGTTTTAATCGTTCAGAAATATCTTTGGAGCAATTTCTATCAAACCCAGAATGCAAGCAGCAGCAATAACAGCTACTACTAATTAATATTTATGCTTTAAAGTTTACAAAACACATTTGATTCTTGAAGTCACCCTGTGTTATGGGTGTTATTGTGAGAAAACAGGTTCAAAATGATTTAATACAATGCCTACATTTACAAGTTTGTAAAGAAGAACAAAATCAAGGCTTTTCTCTCCAAATTCAATGATTTTTGCACAACTATTTTAACAAGGAAGAGGAATTCAAGGCTAGTTTCATCCCATTGGCTTTCAGGTAAGTATATAATAAAGTAAACAACTCCCAACATTAACGTGAATAGAGGACTTTCAGATATTCTGGCTGTTACCAGGCCCAAGTGCTCCAGCTGCCTACCCCAAATAAAAAACCCTGGCTTGATTTGCCAAAATCTGTTACCCCAGAGTATTCAGCTCCTTGCCAAAATCTTGTTACCAAACCCAGGTCTGCCTGCCTACCCCAAATAAAAATGAACAACTTAAAAGTCAAATGTTGGGCCAGCCCGGTGGTGCACTGCTACAGTGCGCCGTTTGGGAGCACGGCGGCGCTCCCGCCGAGGGTTCAGATCCCACATACAGACCGGCCACTCACTGGCTGAGCGAGGTGCGGGCACAACACCGAGGGTTGCGATCCCGTTGCCGGTCCCGGTCCGGTACGGGCACGACACTGAGGGTTGTGATCCGTTGCCGGTCACGAAAAAAGACAAAAAGGAAAAAAAAAAAAGTCAAATGTTGGTGACACAGGAAGTCAGCGTTCATTCAGGAGTACCAGTGACCTGAGGAGAGATGCTGGGCTGACCCATCTCCCTGGTAAACCTGAAGGACAGTGGACAAGCTAACACCATCTCAAAGCCTCAGATTTTCTGAGACGTTTATTAAGAGGAGGTTGAGGTAAAACATGGCCAAATATGGCTTTGGAAGCCAGAGTTTTTGAAGTGAGGATCTGAACTTAATTGGTTGTGTAATTTGAGGAATTATTACATCTCACTGAGCCTCAGGCCACTTATCTAAAAATAGGAATGCCAGTGTCTATCTCCTAGGGCTGTTTGTCATAAGCCCTAAGGTGTAGAACATGAGCCTGGCACCAGTAGGCTAGTGTTGACACCTGATTTGTTGTTGTTACAAGCAGAAAGGAATTGCACTATAACTGCATTTGGGGCATGACTAATCCCCTTACTTAGATCTTTTCTGTTTTAAATAACATTCAAATCCTCAAAAAATGACAAAATTTTAATACAGTGGAAAGGGTTTAACCACACTCAATATCTTAGCTGAAACACACACACACACACACACACACACACACACACACACACACACACAAGAAATAATCAAAAACAGAAAATGTCTGGGGGTAAAAGCAACTAGTTTGCATCCTGGAGTAAGTTTAGGTTGGAATCTGGATTCCTATTTCTTCTCCTGTTGCGTCCACTGGTCATCGTATGTTCTCCTGCATCTCTGACCCTCTAGGCCTTGCACTATTTCTGGTGCTGACAGCTCAGTAGCCAAGTCTGGTTGGATTTAAGGTGGCAACAGTTCAAGCCTGAGTTCTAACTCTATGCCTTGGTTGTTCAAGTTGCATGATAACTAGCCTCATGTGACCTCCACCACCACAGCTCATGTTCTACACTTCTATCGAATACTGCCACCACCTCTTCATAAAATCCCCTTTCTGACCCCCACCCCGCCATCACAGCCCCTCACTGCTTCTACGCCATCTGTGGTGTGAGGATGCTCTAAGACGTCCTTAACAAATGGACAGTGGCTGTTCACACGGCTCCTCCTGAAACACCAGCAGGAGCCCTGGCTCTTTCAATTGCTATTATTTTCATTTCCTTTTCAAGTTAATAAAAGTAAGCATAGAGGCAGTTGGTTTCGTATGTGAGAAGAAAGATTAGAAATTTGTATCTTTTCCCCTTAGAAATTATAATTTCTGGAATACTGCTGCTTTAAAAAGTCTCAAGGTCAGATTACATGATCTAACAATTGAATATTGTAAATACACTTGCCTTACCTGTCAATAAAAGGGTATTTTTCTATTTCAAAAAAGAAAGAAAAGAAAAGAAATTTGTATCTTGAAAGGACTGGTTGCTTCACCAGGAATTGAACCTGGGTCACAGCTATAAAAGTGCCAAATCCTAGTCATTAAAAGGCCACAGGGTGGGGCCGAGCCCATGGCGCACTCGGGAGAGTGTGGCGCTGGGAGCACAGCAGTGCTCCCTCCTGCCGCGGGTTCGGATCCTATATAGGGATGGCCAGTGCGCTCGCAGAGCTCACTGGCTGAGCGCGGTGCCGCCGGTCTCAAAAAGGACAAAAAAAAAAAAAAAAAAAA
>NW_007739065.1:945-1414 GCF_000696425.1 Galeopterus variegatus | reverse complement strand
GAAAGTCCCATTAAAACGGAGGTCCAGGGACGTCTCCTTAGTGAGAACTGCCAACCTGCTTAGCAGGCCTTTTCAGTAATTCTATCACCAATCTACATCAAAAAAATTGCAGAATGTTGAGAGCTACCTATGAACTTGGTCTGAGAGTTTCACAGGCAGCCTGCTATGATTGGAGAGTAATTTTCATCTTAGTGATGGTGGGGTAATGCTACTACTACTTGCCTGCTACTATTTCTTTAATCATTATTATTATTAACGATAATGATAAGACTAACAATAATGAATTAGGACTATCTCCGGCTTTTTTGCACCTTATCCCCAGCACTTACTGTCTGGCAGAAATTGGAGACTCAATGGGATTGAATGACTGAGCAAAGGAAGGGTAGATCCTGTGCCCAGTACTTCACTGTGTTTCCTCCTTTGCCTTGAAGCAACTCTCTGAAATAGGAAGCACTATCTCCATTTTACA
>NW_007739065.1:0-656 GCF_000696425.1 Galeopterus variegatus | reverse complement strand
AAAAAAAAAAAAAAAAAAAAAAGGCCACAGGGTGGAGTGCGAATACTCGTACAAGCCCAGCACAGAAAGGCAAATACCACGTTTCCACTCCTACATAGAAGCTGAAAAAGTTGATCTCATAGAACAGAGAGTAGGACAGTAGTTACTAGAGGCTGGGAAGGCAGGCGAAGGGGAGATAAGGAGAGGTTGGTCAAAAATTGCAAACATACAGCTAGAATGGAGCAATAGTTCTAGTGTTGTGTAGCACTGAAGGCTGACTGCAGTTAACAACTTACTGTGTAATTTCAAATTGCTAGAAGAGAGGATGTTAAATGTTCCCAACACAAATGTTTAAGGTAACAGATATGCTAAATACTTTGATTTGATCATTGCATATTGTATACATGTATCCAAATATCACACTGTACCCCACATATATCTACAACAATTGTGTTAATTAAAATTTTTTATATTTAAATAAAAAGTAAAAAAGAAGGATTAGGCTTTAAAATGGTTTGTTTTCTGCAGACCTAGTCAAATATCTGTTGAGTAGATAAATACTTGTAGAATATTGATGTTTATAATTCAATTTTTAATTTTATGACTTTATGATTTATAAATCGTTTAAGTATAGTAAGTTGCTCAATTTTTCTTACTACAGTTATCTCTACTGTAAA
>NW_007739064.1:37741-39074 GCF_000696425.1 Galeopterus variegatus | reverse complement strand
CCTCCAGCTTCCTTTTTCCAGAAGCCCCCAGGACATTGAGTATAGGCTGCACCCTCAGTAGCATTTCATCCTCAAAGATATGTTCATACATATATCGAGGAAAGGGTCTTTTCCAAAAGACCTGCTTTAGAGGTGGACGAAATATTGAGATGAAAAAGCCATGCCTCGTTTCCCAATTTCTACCTGCCACATGAGTTTCCCTCCCCCTCAGCCTGTGCCCATCATGGTATCTATGGGTCCGAAATCCTAGTCACAGACATATGAGCTCCAACACAGCAGCAGCTGGTCCTGGCCCAGCTCACCATGATGGCTGCATGATTCTTTAAAATGGGTATAAAGAGTTCTTGGCCACCAGTTGCGTTTCTGTTCCTTGGGATAGGATTGGGAACTTGTGCCAGGCATTGTCTTTTTTGTGATCTCTTGCACATCCAGGTTAGGAAACTTCTTTTTTTTTTTTTTTTTCCTTTTTGTCTTTCTTTACTGACCGGTAACGGGATTGCAACCCTCGGTGTCGCGCCCACACCGCGCTCAGCCAGTGAGCGGGAACCAGTCTCCACATGGGATCTGAACCCTCGGCGGGAGTGCCACTGCACTCCCAAGAGGCACACTCTCCAGTGCGCCACCGGGCCAGCCCGAAACTTCTTATTTTTAATGTGAATAAACAGCAACTGTAGCAAATAAAGCTTTAATGTAGTTCACTCCCTCTACTCAGAGTGTGAATCACAGCACGTCAGTAAATAGTCCTGGACACTCTGTTACCAGTGGCTGCAGTGTGGATTACCCAACTCAAGAAGGTGGATTCAATTAATCGAAATCAGCACTTACTAAGGTCAATTTTCTGTGCAACGCTTTTGGGGAGATAAACGGTAGAGATACAGACTGGATCTTTAAGCTTTACTCTTATACCATGACTTACGCTGGTCAAAATTTAAAAACACTCCAATCTATACATTAGACTACATTCCTTCACTTAGTTGCTGACTTTTCAAACATTTCTTAATCACCTTCTAAGCACCTGGGTATTTCCCAGGAACTGGAGATTATTCTAGTGAAATAGAGTCAAAATGCACAGTCTCATGGAGCTGACATGTGGCATAGAGACAGTTCATCGACAACCAAAGCCAGTTTACATGAAAACTGTGCATTGTGATTAGTGTAACCAAAGTAATCAAACAATAGAAAAGAGCTGGAAAAAAAGTGGAGTTGCTGGCTTAGGTAGTTCAGAAGGGAAATCCTCTCTGAAGAGGGAGTATTTGAGATGAGAATGAGAACGGGAGACATTCACCAGGCAGAGTTAATTTCCAGTGCCTCATGATTTGGGGGAAGTGTGGTT
>NW_007739064.1:35698-36449 GCF_000696425.1 Galeopterus variegatus | reverse complement strand
GCTCTGCATCCAGAGAGCCTGTCCTAAGATAATTCATGTATGGAAAACAAATCACAGAAAGAATAGTCATAAAGATACCATCTCTGTAGATGCAATTTGTAGCCATGCAAGAATTCAAGAAGGTGCTAATGGACTTCAAGATAAGGAAGCTGTCAGCATAGTGTAGGCTTAACCAGGGATGAGCTTTAGGAGTAGAAATCAAACAGGAAGGATTTTGACTGCCAACAAACAATACGCAGTATAATTTTTTTAAAGAAATTGATCATTCTTTTACCTGAACTCAACATGTTGGAAAGAGGAAGAGAAAGGGAGAGAGAGAAAGAGAAGAGGAGGTGAGTGTGTATGGGTGTGTGTGGAATGTGAAGGCTGTCAGGCAAATTATATGCTACTTATGAGGCCCAGGTTGCAGGAAAATCCTCTTCAAAGAAGGGTTTCCCAAGCTTACGTTTCAAAACAATTTTGGGGAATATTGGCTTTGACACTGAAAATAAATAGAAGGAAATAAATTCTCACCAAATAATCAAGAACATGGCCCTTAAAGTCAGCATTACTGTGAGAAAAAATGGCAGGACTGAGTAGGATACCAACTACAGGAATGTGTCATCCTGTTATCAACTTAATTGAAATCATTCTGTCATGAGTGGCAGTCCATCAGATATTCTGCCAGTCAGTGTGTCATGACAGTATATGTAATGAGAGGTCTCCTAAAAACCGAAGGGAAGATCTACTTATTTTTTTATGACTTTACTTT
>NW_007739064.1:32885-35334 GCF_000696425.1 Galeopterus variegatus | reverse complement strand
TAATGAGAGGTCTCCTAAAAACCGAAGGGAAGATCTACTTATTTTTTTATGACTTTACTTTTTATTTTTAAATTATCTTGGTACTAGTGTAAAATGTGTGCAATTTTATTAAACCTGTGAAAAGATAGTAAACTCAGAACTCAAAACACTGATATGTATTTGCTAAGACATTAATTTTTTTTCAAACATGCAAAATTTGATGCATATTATTGCCCTTTTTATCCTCACTGATATTTTATCACATGTCCCATCAGATATTCGTTCTTTAGGTAATTTAAGAAACAAAGATATCATGGTATGTGAATTTTACTGGTGAGGAGAAAGTTAGTGAAAAATAAAAATAAATATTTACTAACTTAAAAGTGAAAATCTTGACAGCTTCTGCTTTTGGATATGATGGTATAGCTGGAGACAGACCATCTCTCCCATTAAGAACAACTACTATATCTATATAAAAATCCAAAAATATCCTGTTTGAAGAAATTGAAGAACTTCCAAGGAAGCTAGTACTTGAGGAGCCATGATTTTGGGGTAATGCAAAACTCACTATCATGAGCCCAGTGTTGTTGTAAATTCCAGTCTTCTTTCAGGATACTTGTTGGCTGGTAAACTGCCAAGAGAAGAAGCTGAGAGGCCAGGTCGTAGACCTGCTAAAAGGCAATAAGCAGAGCTCGCACCAGTCCCGCAGGGCTGGAGACAAAAAGTCAAGTTTAGGCTTGCCAAGGCAGCCAGGACTTAAGGGTGTATGATCCCAGAAGAAAGGGAGATGCAGTGAAGTGAGCTTAATATTCTGTCAGTTTTTCCCATAAGGAAGTGGCTAATTCTAGGACTTTGGTTTTTGGTTGGCTGGCTGGTATGGGGATCTGAACCCTTGACCTTGGTGTTATAACATCACACTCTAATCAACTGAGCTAACCAGCTAGCCCTATGAAGTGGCTAATTCTAAAGCTGCACAAGCCGAGATGCCAAGAAGCCAGGCCAAAGTGGCTGAAAAGCTGAGCAGAACTTTTACGATACTGGAAGGATAAAGATTGCAGTTTAGGACCCACCAAGGAGAAAAGACCCTGAAACATAATGTCAGGCTCTCAACCAGAACATCTAAGAGCTATGTTTAAGCAATAGGGGTGAAGCAGAGACAGACTGAGTCTTAAAATGTGTTAAACTCTCACTTAAAACAGCTAAGTCTCTTGCTGAAACAAGAAGCTCTGTTCCTCTGGTAGCTGCCTGCCAGAAAATTGAATGGTTTCTCACTAGAGAGAGACAAAAGCACCCAACAGCTTCCACAATTTTTGTGTATACAAGCCTAGAATTCAATAAAAAATTACCAGACACAGCAAGAAATAGGACCAAGAATAAGAATAGGAAGAGTTACAGGTGATCCAGATATTGTAGTTACCAACTACAGACTTTAAAATAACTGAAACTAATATGAGATAGGCAACAAGTTGAAAAAATTTTCTAGAGAGTTAGAATCTGTTTAAAAAATAAATGGAAATTTGGGGCCTGAAAAAAATACAATTTTTCTAAACTCCAGAACTCAATAGACAGCTTTAATTAGATTGAACACAGATGAAAGGAGAATTCGTATTCACATTAGTAGAAAATATCCCCAGTGAGAAATGGAGAGTAAATGCAATAGAAAATAGAGCGGAGGGGGAGACATGTAAAACAAAGCAACAAGGTATAACCTAGTTCTAATTGAAGTTTCAGAAGAAGAAAAGAGAACAAACAGTGCTGAAGCCATATCTGAAGAGATCATCGCCAACCATTTTCTCCAACTGGTGAAAGACATTGAGCCACAAATGTAAGTGCAGAGATTGCCATGCTCTGGAAGATGATGCTTTAGGAATGGAAATTAACCAAGGGTGGACAAAGTCTAAACAAAACTCCAACCCAGTCTCAACTCAACTCAGTCTCTGATTTGATTGAGGTAATCAATCCCCCATCCTCTCTGATTAGAAGAGGAAAAGAGTGAACTCTCTCTAGTGAAAAAGTCATCATCTGGTATGTGTGTGTGTGTGTGTGTGTGTGTGTTTCCCAGAAAAGGACTAAAGGAAAAAATCAATGGTCTAAGAATCTATCTCAAAAGGCTACAAATTAAATAGTAAATTGTACCAAAATAAGTAAAAGGGAAAAAGAATAAGAAAAGAGGTGAATTTTATTTTATTTTTTAAATCAATATTACAAAGTCAAATGTTGGTTATCTGAAAAAATTAGTAAATAAATAAACTGCTAGAAAGACTGAGTAGAACAAAAGAGAGAATGTACAAACTACTAATATCAGGAAGAAAAAGTAAAAACACAACAGATCCTACGGATATAATCACTATAACAAAAGGATATTATATTATATCCAGCTTTATACCAATGAATTTAGGAGTTTGGATGAAATATACAAATTAATAAAAAACCACAACCTCCTTAAACTAACACTCACAAAATTATCTAT
>NW_007739064.1:12914-32740 GCF_000696425.1 Galeopterus variegatus | reverse complement strand
GTGTGTGTGTGTGTGTGTGTGTGTGTGTGTGTTTCCCAGAAAAGAACTAAAGGAAAAAAATCAATGGTCTAAGAATCTATCTCAAAAGGCTACAAATTAAATAGTAAACTGTACCAAAATAAGTAAAAGGGAAAAAGAATAAGAAAAGAGGTGAATTTTATTTTATTTTGTAAATCAATATTACAAAGTCAAATGTTGGTTATCTGTAAAAATTAGTAAATAAATAAACTGCTAGAAAGACTGAGTAGAACAAAAGAGAGAATGTACAAACTACTAATATCAGGAAGAAAAAGTAAAAACACAACAGATCCTACAGATATAATCACTATAACAAAAGGATATTATATTATATCCAGCTTTATACCAATGAATTTAGGAGTTTGGATGAAATATACAAATTAATAAAAAACCACAACCTCCTTAAACTAACACTCACAAAATTATCTATTTTTTAATTGTAATTAAAAACCTTTCTCCCAGAATCTAGGCTCAGATGGCTTTCCTAGTGAGTTCTTTTAAATACTTGAGGTATAAATAACTTCACTTTTACACAAAGTCTCACAGAAAGGGAAGTATTTATCAAATGTTTTATTAGGCCTGCATAATTGTGATACAATACATGACACAGACACTACAAAAAAGAAAAATTATAGATGAATCACCCTACTCAACAGAGAGACAAAATTATAAATAAAGTACTATCAAACTGAACCCATCTATATATAAAAATGGGTGTCACACCACACTGATTTTTTCCCCTGATTTTAAGTAAGGAAGCAATCAATATGATTCTACACATTCATTACATAAGAGAAAAATATGAATATCTCATATTTGGTAAAATTCAATTCTCACTCATGATTAAAAACTCCAATTAGGCATAAGAACTTAGCTTAGAAGAGAACTTGGTAAACTTAAAAAAGAGTGCCCATAAAATCTATTGCAAATTCCAAACTTAAAAGTAAAATATTGAAATCTGAGATTACAGTAAGGTTGCCCGCTATGAATATTCTTCTTTTTTTTTTTTTCTAAACTCCTGCTATTAATATTCTATGCAACATCATTCTGGAAGTACTAGGCAGTGCAATAATGCAAGGATAAAAGGTATAGAAATTTATTTTTATTTTTTATTTTTTATTTTTTTTTATTTTTCTGTCTTTTTGTCTTTTTTTCGTGTCCAGCAACGGATCGCAACCCTCAGTGTCGCACCCGTACTGGACCGGGACCGGCAACGGGATCGCAACCCTCGGTGTTGTGTCCGCACCTCGCTCATCCAGTGAGCGGGAACCGGTCTGTATGTGGGATCCGAACCCTCAGCGGGAGCGCCGCCGCGCTTCCAAGTGGTGCACTGTAGCAGTGCGCCACCAGGCCGGCCAAAAGGTATGGAAATTTATAAAGAAAAAATAAAGCTGTCATTATGTACATAGAAAATAGATTACATCCACAGAAAATCCACAGGACATACAAAAAATAAAACTACCACGTTAATTTAGCAGTGTCACTATATATGTGGTCAATATGCAAAAATCAATTATATTTCTATACATTAGCAAAAATAATTCAAAAATGAAATTTGAGAACTAATATTATTGATAAAAATAACATCAAAAAATCAAACACCCTGGAATACATGTAACAAAAGATGTGTGAGCCTTTTAAAAACCATTAAAAAAATGAGAGAAATGTAAAAGTTTTTAAAAATGAAGTTATATACCAAGATAATAGATGGAAGTCTTCATACTATAAAGATATAAATTCTTCCCCAATTGATTTATAGGTTCAATGCCATCCCAATTAAAATCATAAAAGTTCTTTGTGGAAGTTAACAAGTTTTTTTTTTCACAAATGTATATGGTAATTTATAAAACTGAAAATAGCACAGATATTTTTAAAAGAATAAAATTGGAGGAGATACACTATTAGATATCACAATATTGTTTTTATACTTTTTAGTAATTAAGAAAATAATGCATTTTTTAAAACATGGGCAAACAGATCAATAAAAGAAAATAGAGTTTAGAAATAGGCAAGTATATATATTGTGACTTGATTTATGAGGGAGGTGACACTTCAGTACAGTGGGACGAAAGATGGCCTTTCCAGCAAATAGTGCAGCTCAAATAGGTATTATTATAGAAAAATGAGCCCAATTGCTTTCCCACACTAATTCCAAATGAATTGAAGATCTAAAGGTGAAAAGCAAAATAACAAACTTCTAGAAGATAACACGGTAGAGTTTCATCACCTGGAGTAGGCAAAGGCTTATTAAACAGAGTACAAAATGTACTAAATGAATGGAATGCTATTGTGTCGGGTCTGCCACCGGCCGACCCGAACAGCCCTAGCCTCATTCCTTTTGTTGGGTGAGCAAATGGCCCGGGATTCCTCTTTCCCTCCTGTCCCCTTTGGAAGGAGATGGGGGAAGAGAGCCGTGAAGAGAGGTGAGCACACTGCCAGCCCCAAACAGCCCGGTTAAAGGACACTCAGACGCAGCGGGGGTTCTGTCGAGCAGTTCCATTTATTATCACACAAGCACTTGCTTTTAAAGACAAATGGGGAAGGGAGGTTTTTTACATAATCTTATCAACTTAAAGGTCAAGGGCATACATCCTGTCTCAATGCCTAGCTATTGCAACCACGCAGTGTTCACGGGCGCAGAAGCATGTATTTGGCCAATAAGGGCTAATGCAAGGTTCCCGCAGACACCCCCACCCTACTTCCTCCTGGCTCTGTCTTAGGCTGTCACATTAATACCCCCTTGTGGGCCCATAATGGCACCACCTGTAATGTCACTTAAGGTGGCATTAGTAAGGCCCGACACTATTGAATGATTAGACTGCAACAATCAAATAGAGAAATGAAAAAAAGACTTGAGTAGACACTTCACAACAAGGGATATCCAAGTGGTAGATAAATACAGGGAAAGATGCATATCTCAGTCACATGACAAATATGTTAAAACCATATTGCGATACCACTGTACACCCATCAAAATAGCTGAATTAAAAAGATTAGTCATACTCAATGTTGGCATGGATGCAGAATTGGAACTGTTATACACTGGGAATATAAATTTATGCAACTATTTCAGCAAACTGTTTAACACTATCTATTAAAGCTGAATATATTCACGCCCTGTGACCTAGTAATTCCACTCTAGATATATTCCTAACAAGGATATACTAATATGTATCAAGAAACATGTACAAGAAGGATTATAACAATACTATTTGCAATTAAATCGAACAAACCAATCAACCATAGATTAAATAAACAAATTGTGGTCTAACTGATGAATGAAATACTATATAGCAATGAGAATGAAACACTGCTAAACACAGCAACATGGGTAAGTTTCACAAACATAATGTTGAGTGAAAGAATCAGACACAAGGACGCAGAGCAGGATTCCACATATAGACAATTCAAATCAGGCTGAACTAACTGATAAGCATAGAAGTTACTCTGTGATCAGGAGGTGGCATGCAAAGGACTCTGGTTCTTCATTGGTGTGGTAGTTGTAAAACTGTGGTGGCTACAAAAATTCACCCAACTTTATCTGTCCACTTTTCTCTCTGTATATTTATAAATTGGTAAAAAAAAATTACTTTAAAAATTGAGGGCTTTTAAAAATGGAAACATTATTTAGACTTACATCAATGTTTTCAGAGCAATTTCTCACAGATGGGGAAACTGTCATGTTCTAGCTATGCAAGAGTTTTTTCTTTCCCTGTAAAATGTGAAAATTTTAAATAAGGACAAAAAAATACAATTTTGCCTAAGGCAAATATATGAAAATTCTCGGGGTAGAGTTGCTGAAAGTAAAGTGCATATTTTCTCCATATGAATCACAATGAAAAGAAAGGCTTTATCTCTTCTTAAAACTGGCTAAGATTTAATTTTCCTAACTTCATGACATAACAATATTATGACATCACTACTTACTCCAATGCAATATCAGTTTTTTCTTTTTTTTAAAGAAAAAAAGACTAACTGATCTCTATTATTCTATTTACTCTGCCTTATTCCTGAACGTTCACCCACATACACACACACACACCCCATACATAGAACTTTTTTTTGCTTATAACGTAAAAATCCTTATTTGATTTATTTATAATTTTCTTATATGATTTATCTATAGTTTAAAAATTTTAAATGGACACATGTGTATTTGAAACTGTGAGGTTTTTGTGAGTTATGCAACCTCAACTTACAAAATATTGATTATCCTCTTTGAAATACATAGCATTATGGAATTCTAATAAACTGAGGATAAGCTAATTTAATTTCTTCCATCTCAGTCCACATATGTGTAGATAGAAGCAAACATATGCATATTACACACATGCTTCAGTAAAACTGGGCAGTTTATCTTGAATAATTCATTGTTTGTGGAACTGGTAATTGGAATTAAATTTAAGCTCCATCTTTGCAGCACTGAACAGTATTTGAAAATAGAAAACTGAACACATCAATCTGTTGTTTCCTCTCCAGGATGTCATCAGGCATATCCATTGGCAAGCTGCATAAGCAATAGTGTCACAGCATAGGACAACCGAAACGCTGACAGGTACTTCCAGGCACAGCACTGATGAGGTCAAATACCCCTAAACCTGCCTTGTTTGCTGATCTTTTAATCGGATTCAACTTGACTGTGGCCATAGCACAAGGCTTTCTGACAGTATGTGACAGCATATGACAGCAAAATATTTTGATTTTTCACCATTTGATGATATTTCAGATCTCTTGCAGCCCTTTGTAAACTAGCACAGTGTTTTATAGAAAATGGAACAGGCAGTTAATTGCTTTGGACGCTTTCATTGTCTCCTTCGGATTTCAGCTGAATCCTAAGTGAGTGAATGAATCTTACACTTTGAGAGTAAGAGGCTGTGTAGGACAGCAGAGACCCCTAGGACCTTGCTTAAGAAGAAAAAAAAAAAAAAAAAAAAACAAGCGTGAACTCACAAGCCCAATGCCCGTAGCTGTCAGAGGCTCCAAGTAAATGTGCACATGTTTTCATCTTTCCCTAGGGCCTTGCTTAAAAAAAAAAAAAAAAAAAAAAAAAACAAGCGTGAACTCACAAGCCCAATGCCCGTAGCTGTCAGAGGCTCCAAGTAAATGTGCACATGTTTTCATCTTTCTGAGGTTCTTCCCATCAATTGAAGAAGTGACTTCTTGGGTATGGAAAAAACAGAACAAAATCAGCCCTGTAGTGCAACGTAACAATCTTTTAGTTAGAATGAATACGTTTTAAAATTTTTCTCGTTCTAACCTCTTCATAAACTCTCAGGAGTTACAGCAGATTTGGGGAGGAAAAAAGAGAAAAAACAAAATCCACCGGAAAATCCTATTTAATAAGCGCACTATAAACCCTTAAGCATTTTAACCAAGCCTTTTCCCATCAGATACTTACAAGATTTGAAACCTAAACAAAACAAAATTAAAATTGCATTAAACTTTCATTATCACTGAAATTATTTTCTAATTTAAATTCATATCTTTTTAATGTTGACATTTGTAATTGTTCTGAAATAAAACAGATGTATTCTCTGTGGCTTCCCATTCAGCTTAGAATAACGTCCAAAGGTTCACGTCCAGTGTCTCCTTACGCCTCTCTTCTGGCTCATGCCGGTCGAGCTACCCTGGCTTCTTTTGCCTCGAACACACCAAACCCTTTTCTGTTGAAGGGCTCTGCACTTGCCCTTCCCTCTATCTTGAAAGGTCACTTCCAACCACCATCTTGGCAGAGCTTGCCTCTCTGCACCCACCCTGCCCTCCCTGATCACCCTGACCTATGTCACTCACCTCCCCACCCAGACCGGTCACTCTCACAATGCCATTTCCCTTCCTGATGCTATTCTTCCTTATTTTACCTGTTCTCCCCAGTAGAAGGTAAACTTCCTGGCACCAAAGACTTTATTTGTCTTCTTTATCCCTATGTCATCCATATCTAGAAAACTGTGCAACGTTCAGCCAGTTTTCTGAAGTATCAGAAGATGGATATCAGACCTCATTTCATTCTCATACCAAAATAAGGCCACTTTCAAGTTTAGAATAGACAGTAGTGATAGCTTTGGGCTTTGTGAACTTATATCACTAAAAATTCAGGAGAAATTTAAGAAGTCAGAATACAATTATCTAGTAGAGAAACAGACTATTTAAGTCTGTTGCCAAGATCCCTAAAAAGAGGCTTTAATGGCTCTGGATATCATGACCTCAGTGACATTTTTCACATTCTATGTGGTCTCCTAATTGGCCTCTGTCTTACCTCCCTGGATGCAAGAAGCTTTTTCAAAAGTACATTCGCTAAAGCTCCATACAAATGTAAAATGGAATTACTGAAATAAAAGCAGTGAACAGAAAATGACCCCTGTGGCCTGATATTTAGAACACTCAGGGCACCTGGCTGAAGAAGATGCCAACAGTAAATATGCGGACACCACAAAGCATAGGGCGTAGCAGGCAAGGACGATTCAAGAGCTACTGTTCCAGAGCTAGGAGAGATCAGCTCTCCCTCCCTCCTGCCCTCCCAGTCTCTCTCTCTCTCTCTCTCTCTCTCTCTTTTCTTTCTTTCCTCCCACCCATCCTCCTTATTCTTTTCTTAAATGCTGAAATTTTCTTCCTCCCTCCCTCCCTCCTTCCCTCCCTCCCTCCTTCCTTCCTTCCTTCCTTCCTTCCTTCCTTCCTTCCTTCCTTCCTTCCTTCCATCTTCCCTTCTTTCTTTTCTCCTCCTTCTCGCCCTTCTTTTCTTAGATGCTGATTTGCTGGGGGCTAGGAATAGTTTGCCCCTCTCTCTCTGCTTGCTGTCCTCTGCAATGTGAGAAGAATAGGGCTGGTCAGGTGAAAGAAATGAGATAAGGTTTGATTTAGCGTGAGATGCTTCTAATCATTCAGGGGTGTCATGAGGTATGGACATAAAAAAAAAGTGCAAAGCAGTCGAGTTGTTTAAGAGCTCACCTATAGAGGTTTTAGAGGTGCTTTCCTCTCTGCCAATGGAGATATACATTTTTGAGCTGGCACCATTACTGAGATGCTTTGAAGCCATCCCGCATAAATCAGATCTTGGTTCTGCCACTTCTTGGTTGCATGAACTTGGACGGTGACCAAAATTCTCTGCGCTTTGATTTCTTATTTTATGAAGTAGAAATCATAGTGCCTATCTAAGGCAGTAGAGGTGATTGAAGCATTTAATGCAACCACAAGTAAAGCCCTTAGAATAGGGCCTGGCATGTTGTAAATATTCAATAAATGTTCGCTATCATTATATTTCTTGAGATAAGTCAAAATAATAAGCAGCACTTGATTTCATTCTCAGTCTGAACCAACCTGAGCAAATTAGAAGGTTAATGTGATTGGTGTAGATTTGTAATATTATTAATAACCTACAGTATAATAGAAAGGATATCATTTTATAGTCAGGCTGATGCCAATTCAAATTTCATCTCAAGTATTTAATATAGTTTAATGGACTTGTGAAAGTTTTTATCTTATTTCTAAGTTCCCATTTTCTCTATAAAACACAGCTAAAGATGTTTACTTTGTGCTGTGCATATTTAAAATAATACATGTACAGTATCTAGCATGGTGTTTGGCACCAAGGAAAACACACTATTAAAATTCATTATTATTCTCTAGATGGCAATTATATGAACAGCATTATAATTCTCTTTTAAGAGTCTTCTTAAACAAAATAAGGTAAATAATTCACACTTCAAAATAGTTCTGATAGTTCTATAAATGATTCTTTATGACAGGTAGATCTTATCACAGTCTATTGAATTTTAACTGTTTTCTGAAGGTATCAATTCTCACTCATCATGTGTTTTGTGAGCACCAGTATGTGCTGATATCCCAATCAATTTGTGTTGGCACAAATAAGCATAATATACTTGTATTAGTCCATTTCTATTGTTTATAATAGAATACCTGAAATTGGATAATTTATTTAAAAATGAAATTTATTCCTTATAGTTTTGGAGGCTGGGAAGTCCACAGCTCTGGGGGCATTCTGGTGACAGACTTTTTCTTGGTGGGAACTCTCTACAGCAATGCAGGCTATTACATGGTGAGAGAATGGCCTGAGCAAGAATGAGCTGACCTTCTCACTTGCTCTCCTTTTAAAGTCATCAGAACCACACCCATTACTCCATGAATGGATCAGTCCATTCACAAAGGCACAGTCCTCACAATCTAATCACCTCTTAAAGGCCCCAGCTTTTAAATACCATAATTGAATTTCCCACTCTCTTAGCTCTGTTACAATGAGGTCAAGCTTCAATGGATTTTGGGTGCACATTCAATTCACAGCAATACTGTCTTTTTTCTTTATCAGTATTTAATGAACATCATGTGTGTGTTACATGGAAAATAAATATATAGAAACATAAGAGCTTATGATCTTATTAGAGAAATAAGGCATAAACATCCAAGAAGTTAAACACAAAGTGGGTTGAAAAATATTCATTCAAAAGAAAATCACAAGAGCTGTCCAAGCTGTCCTGTGAGCTCAGGAGCACATACGTGGAAGACTCTGAGCTGAGCTCTAGGCACGGGGTCTGCATTGGCGGACAATCATGTGAGAAAAACACAGCAGATGGAGGGAGTACTGTCAACCAAAGCAGGAGATGAGAACACCCAAGTTGTGGTCCCAGCGCAGTGGATATCATGATTTAGAGTGATGTCTGGGAAGATGAATGGGAAAGTGGAGTTATTTGGAAGGGGCTGTGAATCTTAGATTAAGAAGTTTGAATTTTTAGTCAACAGTAAAATTCAAGATTATGGACAGAGAGTAACATGGACAAAACAGAGGGTGGAAAAGATGACTCTGGCATCAGTGGAAAGAAAAGAATGGAGGCAAGAACAGATGGAATTTAGAAGGCATTTAAGATGTTTTAGTAGTCCAGAGATGATATGATTAGACAAAATGTAGTTGAAAAGAAGTCAAGGTTAAAGCCATCTTAGAGAACAATAATCAGTAATTAGAAATGTATTAGATAAGTGCTGTGAACTGATTGAATTGTGTCCCCAAAGTTCACATATTAGAAGCTTAATTTCCACTGTAACTGTTGAAGGTGGGAAATCCTATTACAGTAATTGAAAGGTGGAGACTTGGAGAGATGATTAGACTGTAGGACCATGCTATTGTGAATGGATTAATAATGGTGGTCAGGGGTGTGGTTCTGAGTGCTTTAGCAGGAGAGCACGTAAGAGTTTCTCTCTCTCTCTGATCTGCCATTTTCTGCCATGTGAGACCCCTGCATTGCTCTAAAGTCACCACCAAAGAAGACCCTCACCAGAGGTGTTCCCTGTACTTTGGACTTCCAGCCTCTGAAACTGTAGGCAATAAATTTCACTTTCTTTATAAATCACCCAGTTCCATGTATTTTGTTATAAGCAACAGAAATGGACTAATACTATAAGAGAGGAGTTGGAAAGAAAGAAAAGGTGAAGAAAAGACAAGAGTAAGACTAGCAATTGGGTGACTTGGAGACAAATACTAAGCTTACCATTGCAATAGGGCCATTGAAATGCTGGCTGGTTTAGAAAAAATGACCATACACTCATTAGAGCACTTACTTCATTCTCCACGTGCCAACATCCATGTTTACACACCCATTTTCCTCTCCTGACTCAAACTGGAAGAAGGAGAATTTTACCTTTCATCTGGCAAACCCACAACCATTGCGTCCTGTGAAGAGTAGGCTCTTTATTTATTTATTTATTTTTAATGGATTGGGAGAAAGAAAGAGGAGAGGAAAATCTTGAGCACCTAGAAGAAGGGCTGGTTTCCCATGAAAATCACACACAAAAAACCTAGGCTTAGGAACTGAGATTGTAGATGTTAAGTAGGATGGAAGTGGTGACTTTCAGGAATCTTACATCAATGGCAGGGATTTTGCAAGGTATTTAGAGAAACAAACAAGTTACAGCAGATATTGATGACTCATTTAAGAATTTCCATAGTGAAAATAAAAGAATAGAAATTAGAGGAGCTCATAGAAAAGTTGTAATTTTCTTTCTGTTTCCTTTTTTTTTTTAGAGAAACAAACAAGTTACAGCAGATATTGATGACTCATTTAAGAATTTCCATAGTGAAAATGAAAGAATAGAAATTAGAGGAGCTCATAGAAAAGTTGTAATTTTCTTTCTGTTTCCTTTTTTTTTTTTGACATGGATATGATTAATAGCAGAAACCTGCACAGAGGAGGATACTTAAGAAAAAAAGTGTGGAGGGACAATTTTATTTGACAGATGGTTTTAGAAAAACAGAGAATTGCCAATTTCTCTAAGGCAGAAAAGAATTAAAGAAAGGATAGATCCAGAGAGAGATATATTTGGTGGTTTGAGAAAACAGATTTATTAATATAAACTCTAATAATGAATTACGTGATAATGCTTGTTCATCAGTAATCATTAAAGTGTTATGGATTAACCTAAATAAAGTTACCATTTAAGAGAAGTGCATGCTGTGCTCATTACCTAGAAGCAGTTCCAAACTCATGTCTCTGAAGCTCAGCCTGAAACATGCAGCCTGGGTCCAGAAGAGCAGCCCCATGCATTTACGTTGACTGGCTACTGCTCAATAAAGCATTGTAAATAACTGTCAGAACCCCAGATTACAATTTCAATCAAAAGGTATGGTAACTTTTGGGAATGAAAATAATGTAAGCTGGATTAGTAGTAGTAGTAATAGGGAACTCCAACATGGTTTTGGTTAAATGGCAGCATTAATTGATAATCAAGTCTTACAGTCCTTGGTCCTTAGGCAATATAGCTTGGCAAAGATGATTAATCCCATATTAATTATGAATATAAATTTTATGCAAATATCATCCTAGAACTTGGGTAGTAAGAGGTCATCAAACGCAGAGAAGCTGGGCTAAGAGGGAGGTTGTTTGGTTCCATGTGGTCAAGCTACAAGAATGCAGCTGCAAGAATGAGGATCAGGAAGGCCAAATAAGGCCAAAGCTAAACCCAGAAACTCAGTCAAGACAATGGACAGTGAGAAGATGCCATTTGTCCACTTGGGCAACAAGACCATTATGTTGGAATCAGGCCCTTGGGTAGGAACCTGAGATAAAGGCTCTGGGCTCTGTGCAAAATATATGTGGATTAGAAGTCAGAGCCCTGCAAAGCACCTCTACAGCAGACATAAGACCTGAACCATGATAATGCCAACAAAAATAGTAACTTATATGAGCAAACTGCTTCATGCTTTCGAATGCCTGTCATATATACTATATCATTCCATGCTCTTATAGCAAACCCAGAGGGTTAGATGACTCACAGTCACAAAGTGAATTTGGGCAGATAAGATCAGGACCTGGGGCTCCCAATTTATTCATCATTAATCCATTTATTCAATCAATTTAATTTTGTTCAACCTTGTACCTAAGGGATCGGTAAGCCTGGGGCTCCTGTTTCTGAGTGCTGGCTGAGTTCCCAGGGAAAGAGCAAGTAAGTACACTGGTGGGTGGGAGGAGGGGACATTAGGTTACAAGGACTAAGTAATTCCTGGTATGTTTGTGGCCCTACCTCATTTATTCAGGCTTAAATCATTTTTTGTTTATGAGTTATTTTTGAGATTTGGTAAATCCTACAGCTGAATAATAAACTTGAGTATATGAATGGATACTGCTGTTAACTTTATAAATATATTAGTTTAGCTTAGAAAGCCTCAAAAAAAGAAGCCCCTTTCCATAAAACCTTGCAAAATGGTAAGGACTGTCCACTAATTTTCGGTAAGTTACATAAAATTGTCTTTTGTTGTTATAATTCTGTAGGCATCATGATCCTCTAGTAAAATGATGTATGGAGCAATCGTCTGGTAGGGGCTGATGGGATGTAAATGAAACTAATTAAGGAAATGTCAAACATAATTAATAAAACAGGTTTAAGTTGCAAAAGCCCTGTCAGCGGAATGAATGGGGAAGAGCACCGCTTGCCCGTTGTTGGACGCTCTCTTTCTCCTTGCTCTCCGCTCCAGGCTTTATTTAGCACTGTTCAATTAGATCCCAGCCCTGTCAGCGGAATGAATGGGGAAGAGCACCGCTTGCCCGTTGTTGGACGCTCTCTTTCTTTTTGCTCTCCGCTCCAGGCTTTATTTAGCACTGTTCAATTAGATCCCAGAAAGCTACTTGAAGCTCTCTTTTCTACCTTACCTTCTCTTCGCTTGATCCCATGGAGAGAGAGGAATATAAATTTGCCTGTCGGCCTGCAGCTTGGAAACAATTAATTGCCAACTCCTCATCTTTTCCACGTACTACAGGACATTAACATAACCAATTTGCTTGAACTCCTCACTGGCTGCCTAATAGAGCATCTGACCAGCTGATAAAACCAGGGCGTTGCTGACACTGTCTTGTTATTATTAGCATTTTCATAATATCCAAATATTACAGCTGCGTGATTCACGAGCTCCATTTATTATTGATAAGAACAAAAAAAGTGGGGGGAGTAGTTGAAAATAACAAAGTGGGTAAGTGACCTATAATTATGACAAGCAAATTAAGGTATACAGTCGAGTCAGTTACATTTGCCTAGGAGTAATGATGCCCGAGACCTTTTCCTTCCCCTGGGAAGGGAAAAATAATGGATTCCCTTGCAGCTGCACATGGGGTAGGAGAACGCTGTCACCAGGACGATGTTTACATAAGTTAGGCCGAATGTGTGGCTGAGAGGCCTGCCTGGAGTGTCTGAGTCAGCCCTGATCATTTCAGCCACTGAAGCATAAGTCACTCCAAAATCCACTGTTTTCTGGGAGAGCTGGGTAACAGGAGCTGGAGCCAGGGAGAAGATCCCTGTTTGAAAGTCAACAACTGCATTTGTGAGCAGCATTTCAAGCCCCTTCAGTTTTCAGACAAGGGTGATAACCTTGAAAAGCAGAGGCTGATCAGCTTTTAAGTGGAGAGGTAAAGATGAAATGTGTTTTTTGTTAAATTACAGACCTCCTGCCATCCTCATTCTGGGGTATTTCACACACACACACACACACACACACACACACACACAGCTGCTCTGCTGGTAGGAAATGCCATTTGACAAATATTAATTGAGCATTTATACTTACCAGACATAGTAAGAGGATAAAGGAGAGGAAGACACAGTTCACTTACTCAAGAAACTTAAAGAGTCAATTTTGAATTCAAATGAGTTAAAACAAACACACATAGATTTTATTTGTAAGCAAATTTCTCTCCACGAAAGCCATTTATGACAGATACATCGAGGCTTGATGTGTCTCCAGTAAATCAGAAGACAATTTTAAAAAATAACAATAAATTAGCAAACACCGATAACTGCACCAAAGGTGTATATTTGCCTTCAGTGAAAAATTAATGAATATTTGTTCCACTGGGTGGAGAATGCACAGTGAGCCTAGGACATGATGTTATGCCAGAAAGCAAGGATGTGCTCAAATACAAATGGGCTTAGGCAAAAAGAACACAAGACCCAGCTAGAAGGGGATGCCATTGGCCAAATTTGAGAATATAATGTGTAATAAATTTTAAAAATCCAAAGTGATGAGAGAGAGAGAGAAATAACACCAACAAATGTTATTTATATGGTAGATAAACATATTCATTGTATCATTCTTTCAACTTTTCTGTTTGAATTTTTCTAAAATTAAAAGTCAGGGGAAAAACTGCTGTTACTTCTGAATTATGTAAGGTGATTAATCATGTAGTTTGCTAACAATTGCATCATGCACTAGTTATACAAGGCTCATTTTGATTCAGTCTGATGAATCTAAAAAGCCTAAATTTGGTGCTAAGAATTTGGACAAGTGTTTTTCCAGAAACTCTCTCTTTCTCAAAAAATTATTTTTATTAAATATTGAAAAGATTTAAAAAATGGTGCATGATATAAGAAATAATGATATGCACAACTCAATGCAAGAAATAGAACATTAGAACATGGCCGTAATGTTAGAGTCCCTTATGTTTCTTCATCCAGTTTCACCCTTTCTCAATCCCTTCAGAGGTAATCCCTATTCTGAATTTTGAATTTTGTCATTCTTTTGCCATTTAGTTTTAACATATATATGTGACCTTAACAATATATTGTTTGCTTTAGGTGTTTTTGAACTTCATATTGATAGGAATAATATATGCAATTTGTCGTTAGGCTTTTTTTTTCCTCAAAATTATAAGCTGAAATTATTCCATATTGTTGCATACATGAAGCATATTGTAACTCATTTATTTTTACTGCAATAGTATTCCATTGTATGACTACAACACAATTTACCCATTACTTTTTTTTGATAGATATTTGTGTTATTTTCAGTTTATTACACATGTATAAGGCTTTTTCTGGGATATGTACCTAATAGAGAAACTGGATGACCATGAACTATGCAAATCTGACTTCATTTTATAATGCCATTAATACATAAAGGGGATGTATCAATGTTCATTCAAACAAAAAGTTTTATTTGGTCTTTTTCATATACATTCTAGCTAACATTTGGTTTTATATCTGACTTCATTTTATAATGCCATTAATACATAAAGGGGATGTATCAATGTTCATTCAAACGAAAAGTTTTATTTGGTCTTTTTCATATACATTCTAGCTAACATTTGGTTTTATCAGAGTTAAGATTTTGCTAACGTGAAGTGAAAAGGATCTCATTATGATTATGATTTGCACTATCTCATTCATCCACCAGGTTAAACATTGTTTCATGTATGTATTGGCCATTCAAATTACATTTCCTGTGAAATTGCATTTATCTACGGGGCTGCTTGCATTGTACTTATAATTTGAAGGAATTAAATATATATATATATATATATATATATATATATATTTATTAAAGTTTCTGGCTTGTCTTTTCACTCTCTTCATGGTATCATTTCATGAGCCTATGTTTTTCATTTTAATCAGATCAAATTGATAATCTTGTATAGTTTGCACTTTCAGGGTAATGTTTAAAAAATCTTATTTTACTTTGAAAACAAAAAATTTCCCCTGTTCTTTTTTTTAATTTTTAATTTCTATAGCTTTGCTCTTTAGTTATAGAAAACCAAGAATTGATTTTTATCTAAAAAATGAGGTAGTACTTTATTTTATTTTATTTAGATAGCCAGTTTTTCCTGTGGTATTTATTGAAAAGTCTATTTTTACCTGAATAATTTTCCATGGCGACTTTGGTATTCATCTCTATTATTCATCTCAGATATATATATGTATACATATACATGGCTTTTTAAATTTTTTTCATTCTGTTTGTCCATTTAGTCATTACTTTGCCAATACAATATTAAATAATATAGTTTAAAATAATATTTGACAAAGGTAATAAGATAATTCAGTGGGAAAATAATAGTCTTTTCACAAATGATACGGGGACAACTGGATATCCACATGCAAAAGAATGAATTTTGGCCCATACTTTGCTCTTTAACAAAAATTAACTCAAAATGGATTAAAGAAATAAACATAGGAACTAAAACTTTAAAACTCAGGAGAAAATACAGGTGCAGATCTTCATGAGTTTGAATTAGTCAAAAGTTTCTTAGATATCTATAAAGCACAAACAGCTAAAGAAAAAATATGTGACTTCAAAAATTTTTGTGTCAAAACACACTGTAGAGAAAGTGAAAAGACAATCCACAGAACAGGAGAAAATATTTCCAGATCATATATCTGATAAAGGGCTTGTTTCCAGAGTATTTAAAGAACTATTACAATTCACAATAAAAACAAATAATCCAAATAAAAACTGGCCAAAGAATCTGAATAGAGATTACTCCTAAAAATATCCACAAATGACTAATAAGCACATGAAAAGATACTCAACAACATTAGTCACCAAACAAATGCAAACCAAAACCCCAATGAGATACCACTTCATACCTAGTAGAATGGATGTAACCAAAAAAGAGACAATAGGAAGTGTTGGTAAGGATGTGGAGAAACTGGAAATGTCATACATTGCTGGTGGGAATGTAAAATGGCATGACCATTGTGAGAAGCAGTTTGATGGTTCCTAAAAAAGTTAAACAGTTACCATATGATACATCAATTCTATTTCTGGGTATACACACAAGAGAACTGAAACAAAAACATGTACACCAATGGGAATATTAGCATTATTCTGTAAAATGGCATGACCATTGTGAGAAGCAGTTTGATGGTTCCTAAAAAAGTTAAACAGTTATCATATGATACATCAATTCTATTTCTGGGTATACACACAAGAGAACTGAAACAAAAACATGTACACCAATGGGAATATTAGCATTATTCGTAGTAGCCAGAGTAGAAACTGCCCAAATGTCAATCCACTGATGAACGGATTAACAAAATGGCACACATCCATGCAATTGACTATTATTCAGCCATAGAAAGGAATGAAATCCTGATACATGCTAAAACATGAATGAAACTTAAAAGCACCATGATAGGTAAAAGAAGCCAGATAAAATAGACCACATATTGTATGTTTCCATTTAATTTGAAATATACTAAAAATCACTGAATTGTACACTTTAAAATAGTAAATTTTATGACATAACATATCACAATTTAAAAAATAAAAGAAAAATAATTATTGATAACTGGTTCAGTAGGTCTCTTTTCTTGGCTCTTATTTTCCAGGATTGTCTGGATTGTTTGTGGTCTTCTGGTCTTCTGTATAAATTTAAGATTCAATTTGTCATATTCCAAATAAAACATTATTGGGAATTTATGTAGAATTCCTTTAAATCCTATTGATCAATGTGAATAGAAGAAATATCTCCATTATAATTACTTTTTTTAACCCATTAATGTGATATAGCTCTTCATTTATTTATGGCATTTTTAATGTCTTTCAATAAAAATTTTAACTTTATCAGTAAGATCATATGAATATACATTAGATATTTCCTAGGTACTTTATATTTTTGAGGTTAACATAAATTAAATCTCTTTTATTACATTTTAACTGTGTGCTGCCAGAATATAAAAAGGCAATTGAGTTTTTTATGCTGATTTAGTAAGCAAATTTGTTAAATGTTTTTTAGTTCTGACAAAGTAACTGCAGATTATGAATAACTACAAATTTTTATACACTAAATAATTAAAACTTTTTGAATGAATTATTAATATTTTAATTTGATTTTTCTTGTCTTACTGTATAGGATAAGAATTCTAGCACATGTTGATTAGAAGTGGTAACTGTACCGCATGGAAGAAATCATTTTAATATTTTACCAATAATTACATTTGCTGTAGTCTTTATAAAAGGAAGTGCCAGTTTATTTGTAGTTCACTAAAGGCTTTTTAAATATATAAATGGATGTTTTATCAAATGATTTTTCTCCACCTATTAACACCTATTAACCATTTTGTGTCACTATAACAGAATACCTGATACTGGGTGATTTATAAAGAAAAACATTTATTGCTTACAGTTTCTGAGGCTGGGAATTCCAAAGTCCATCTGGTGGTGGCAACAATGACCCAGGGGTTTCAAATTGCAAGATGGTGGAAGCAGAGAGAGCAGAGAGAGCAAGAGAGTGTGAAAGACAGACTCTCCTCTTCTTTTAAAGCCCTCAGAACCATGCCCCTGACCACCATTTTTAATCCATTCACTATGGCATGGTGATACAATCCAATCACCTCTTCAAGGCCCCACCTTTCAATTACCATGATAGAATTTCCCACCCTCTTAACAGTCACAGTGGGGGCTATGTTTCCAATACATAAAACTTGGGGGACACATTTCAAGCTTGAGGGTGTTTTGGGGAACACAATCCAATCCACTACAATGGTCAATTTCTTTTTCTTCTCTAATCTCTAAATGCATTAAGTTGCATTTTTTGATCTCCTGTGATAAAACCAACTTGGTCATAATGAAGGCAGTATGATTTGGTTTCTAGCCAGTCATCCTTAAATCCAGATTGTCCAGATTTTACTCTGAGATCTAGTTCTTTCTGTGTTGTATTTAGCAAATTAGCTAATATTTCTACATTTCAGATTTATCTGTAAAATAGGGATAATGGTATCTACATCATAGGGTTGTTTTGAGTAAAAATATTTAAGGCACTTTAAGCAGCGTTTAACACAGAATAAGTACCATAGAAATATTATATGCTATTACTATTTTAAAAAAAATTATTAGTTTGCTAATATGTTCAGGAGTAGCGCATAGGGTTGTTTTGAGTAAAAATATTTAAGGCACTTTAAGCAGCGTTTAACACAGAATAAGCACCATAGAAATATTATATGCTATTACTATTTTTTAAAAAATTATTAGTTTGCTAATATGTTCAGGAGTAGCGCTGGCATGTGATTTCCTTCCTCATGCATTCCTTGTTATGTATTATTTATCAAAGATATGCTTGCTTCATAAGAAGAGTTAAAGAGTATGTGTTATGGGATAGTTTATGTAAGTTTGGAATTATTTATTCATTGAATGTTTGGTAGAACACACGAAAACTATTCAAGTCTTGTCTCTTCTTTGAAGAAAGATTTTAAAATTAATTTTATTGAGGTTTAATTTATGTCCAACAAACTGCATTTATTTAAAGATGGGTTTTGTCACATGTACACACCTATGTAACCACCTCTACCATCAATGTATGGAACATTCCCAACATCTTCAAAAGGTTTCTTGTGACTTTTTAGTTGTTAAAACAATTTCTTTAGAGATCATTTAGGCTTTATGTTTCTCCTTGAGTCAGTCTCGGTATGTTGCATTTTTCTAGGAATATTTACACTGCTTTTAAATCTATCAGCATAAACTTGTTTATAATAATTTCATACATTTAAATGTCTACAACTGAAAGAGATGTGGTCATTTTTATAGCAATCCTTTGCAATTTATTGAGACTTGCTTTACAGTTCAATATGTATTCAAATTACATAATTTTTCAGTGTGCTTTTGAAAAGATAGCATGTTCTACAGTTATTGGATATGGTATTTTTAATATATTTTTTATATATATTAGATAGAGTTTCTTGATTTTGCTGTCCAAATTATATTTACACTTAGAATTTTTCTTTAACATTAAATCTTCCTATAGAAAAATGAATGTTTTTCTTATTTCCCCTGGTTTGATCTATCTTAGTTACATTGGACATATGTTGCAGAATCGTTTCTTTTGGGCAATATCGAGATTTGTCAATATGTAAATTGTAAATACCTACTTTAATTCTACTAAGGCTTTTTACCTCATCTTTTGCCTTGTTTTGCTTTTGTTTTCATTCTTTTACTTCTTTTGTATTCCTTTCGTATTCTGATATTTAAATATTTCTCTTACTAACAGATATTTCTGATGTTTAAATATCTCTCTTCTTAAAGTTTGGATTAAAAAGCAGTCTGACAGTCTTTGTATTTTAACTGAAGCATTGAATCCATTTGTAATTATTCTGATTGCTGATATGTTTAGATTTCTTTCTTTCTCATTTTGACCCTTATCCTAATCCTGCCCTTTCTCTGTATCTTTTTCTCTCATTTCTTGTCTTCTTTTATATTGATTCAATATTTTTTCTCATTCTGTCTAACAGATAAAAAGTTATACACTCAATGTCTAATCATTATTGGTTATCTTAGAAGTTTTAACATGCATACTCATGAAAGTGTAAATTCATCAATATATTTAACTTCATAAACAGTTTAAAAACCTTAACACACTTTCACTAGATCTTTACCCTTTTAAGTTCTGTTTTGTCCAGTAATATTTTTAAATCTTGTCTTTTGTTTATTTATTTATTTTTTCCTTTTTGTCTTTTTTTCGTGTCCGGCAACGGATCGCAACCCTCAGTGTTGCGCCCGCACCTCGCTCAGCCAGTGAGCGGGAACCGGTCTGTATGTGGGATCCGAACCC
>NW_007739064.1:0-12904 GCF_000696425.1 Galeopterus variegatus | reverse complement strand
AATAGCACACCAGAAATTTTTTTTCCTATTTAATTGTAACTTTGTACCCATTGACCAACCTCTCCCCATCCACCTTTCCCTTCTCTCCTCCTCAATTTCTGGTAACCACTGTTCTGCTCTCTAATTCTACGAGATCAACTTTTCTTAGATTCCACTTATGATAGTGCAGTGTTTGTCCTTCTGTGTTTGGCTTATTTCACTTAACACAAAGCCCTCCACTTTCACCCATATTGTCTCAAGTGACTGGATTTCATTCTTTTTCATAGCTGACTAATACTCTGTTGTGTAGAAATACCAATTTTCTTTATACATTTACTCACTGTTGGACATTTAGGTTGAGTCCAAATCTTGGCTATTGTGATTAGTGCTGCAGTAAATGAGGGGGGTACACATACCTCTTCAATGTACTGATTTCATTTCCTTTGGATATATGCCCAGTAATAGAATTTCTGGATCTGTTGTTGCTCTTTTAGAAGTAATCTCTTTTCTTTCTCGATGCATGTCAGATTTTGACTTTATCTTTGATGTTCAGCAGTTTCACCATGTTGTGTCTAAACTTAGATTTCATTTTTCATTTGTTATCTTTGGCTTCCTAAGTCTATGAGTTGAATTGAAACTTTCACCAGTTCTAGGAAATCATCAGACTTGTTTCTTCATATAGTGCCTCTTCCTCATTGTTTCTCTACTTTCCTTATGGCATTCAAATCATATATTTATTAGATCCTTTTATTCTTTATCTTTTAAATCACTTTTTCATATTTACCCCTCTTTATTTCTCTATATTGCATTCTGGATGCATATTTCACCTTTCTCTTTCTTTAGGTAATTTTTTTCTTTAACTGTGTTTTATCTAATATTAAACTAGTCCATTAAATTTTAATTTCACTTATTAAATTTTTCATTTCTGTAAGTGATATTTGATTTTCAAATATGCAAGATTATTCTTTCTTTTCTCATATTTTCAATCTTTTATTTCTTTAAACATATTATACAAATTTATTTTATGTATTTATATTTTATATTTTGTGGCTTATAATTCCCAAAACAAAACACTTTTAGTTTAGTTCTGCTCTTTAGGTCATGGTGCCTTTGTTTCCTTGTGTTTTTGTGTTTTTTTTTAAACTGTAAACTTATAGTTTTTGGAACTTTATCAGTGGAAATTCATTGAGCCTTGGTTTTGACAGTGAGGTCTTCTACAGAGGTCTTCTGTTGTTTTCATCTTGTTTGTTTTGGTTTGGTTTGGTTTGGCTTTGTTTCTTCAAGGTGCCTAAAGGCATTGCAGTCAGGAACACATTAAATTAAATTCTCAGCTTGAGATTTTTTAGATCATTTGAGTATCATAAATTTAGGATTTGCTTCCATGGGAAGGCAGCTTTTAGTTACAAATTCTGTTCTATTCTTTTTCTCCATAAGTGCTAGAAGTTGACAAGTAATTTTTCTTAGTAACTACTGAGTGAGAGCTATGTATGTAAAATGTTATCTCTTACTTATCCTAACAGGGAAGTGTAAGCAACAGGGGTCCCAGCTTTATATGTGGGCATCTTCTCCTTGGTTGGAGACAAGTAATTTTTCTTAGTAACTACTGAGTGAGAGCTATGTATGTAAAATGTTATCTCTTACCTATCCTGACAGGGAAGTGTAAGCAACAGGGGTCCCAGCTTTATATGTGGGCATCTTCTCCTTGGTTGGAGTCTAAAATTCACCTTTTGTCTCCCAGACCCAATGAGCCCCTCTAATCTTGAATTCAAATTTATGTGGTTTTGCACATGTGTTCAAAATTGAAGGCCAGGATAGTACTTTACCTCTTTGAACTTCAGTTAGTTTTTAGTGTTGCATAAAAATTATAGGAGGCCATTGTTTTAGACTGAGTTTCTCCACTAGATCCCAAAAGATCTGACTAAAAATCAAACGGAGTCACTGCTGCTAAATTCCATGTCACTTAGGCTGTGGTATGACCTTCCAAGAAGTTACAAGAAACATAACAGCCAATTTCCCCCAACAGGCGAGTTTAAATCTTCAATAGATATGATAATGAAGTGTCCTCTGCTTTAATCCCTATCCAACAGACCCAGAAGTAACCTGACGTTATTTTTCTATTGTTCTGTTCTCCTGTCCCCACCTTATAAGGAAAGTAACTTTGAAATGACCAATCTGCTTTGTGTTCTGTGTTTCTGCTTTCCTTAGCCTTTTTCTGTCTATAAAACCAACCTTCTAGGCTTGGCTTATTGTAACACTTATTCTATTTTATGTAATAATGTGTTGCCTGATTCTAGAGTCACAATAAAACCAATTGAGTTCTTCAACTAAATTTGTTGTAATTTGTTCTTTGACATTAGCTTCTGAGTATTTCTTATTTTCTTTTTGGTTCATAAAATCATTTTAAAAAATTGAGTATGTGTTTCTCTGTATATGACATTTCATATATATTTCACATATTATACATAATATAACAAAATAATATTTTTACATGTTGTGATGGTTAAATTTAGATGTCATTGGGAGAGTAAATGAAGAGAATAGCCCAGCCATCCACTGCTAAGGAAATTAGTACAGAAGGAAGGAATTATTAAAAGAATGGAAAAAAGACCTTAAAAGCATTTCAGAGATCTTGGAGGCTGCCCCTCCCATTACAGACCCCATTACAGACTACCATTCTAGTTAGAGAGAAAAGAAGGTTTAAAGGAAGAGGCACAAGCCACCCTCCATGACTTGTTGTCCAGGGTCACCTCGGAATGCTGCTCCCTGTATTCCAGCACAGTGCTTCTTGGCTGCTCCAACCCTGGCTAAATTGGCTCCAGGTGCTGCTAGACCCAATGCTTTGAAAGACTCAAGCTGTAAAGCTTGGTGACATCCACTTGGTGTTGTCTGCAGGCTCACAGAATGCCAGGGCTGTGGAGGAACCTCCACTCAGATTTCAAAGGATGTATGAAAAAGTCTGGGTACCTAGGAACAGATTTGTCACAAGGATGAAGTCACCACAGAGAGCCTTCCCTAGAGCAATGCAAAGCAGAAATGTGGGGTTGGAGTTGCAGAGAAGCCCCACCAGGACTGCCTCGTGGAGCAGTGGGAGTGAGACCACGACTAGGACCCTAGAATTGTGGAGCTACCAGCATGCAGCACCAGCCTGGGAGAGCTAAAGCATGGCCTGAGACTGGGAAAGGCATAGGAATGGGACTACGTGAGAACTTGGAGGCCCAACACCCCACCAGTGTGCAGAGGATGCTGGGCATGGAGTCAAGAGAGATTATTCACCAGCTTTGAGATTTAAAGCCTGCTCTGCTGGGTTTTGAACATGGACCAGACCTGTTCCTCCTTCTTTTGGTCTATTTCTCCCTTTTTGAGTGGGAATTTGTAACCTATGTTTGTGTCCCCATTGTATATTGGAAGTAGATAACGTCTTAATTTCACAGAGGATACTGGACTTTTTGGGTTGGTGCTGGGACAAGTTAAGACTTTGGGGCTGTGGGGATGAAATGAATATATTTGTCTGTGAAAAGGACATGAGTTTTAGGGGGTCAGAGGCAGAAAGCTGGGAATTGAATATCCTCCTAAAACTCATTAAAGCCTGATTCCCATTGTGCTAAGAGGGTGGGAAATCTGATTATGGTGTTTGAAAGGTCAGGCCTTTAAGAGAAGATTAGATTGTGAGGACTGTGCCTTTGTGAATGGACTGATCCTGGAGTAATGGGCATGGTTCTGACGGCTTTGTAAGGAGGGCAAGTCAGAAGGTTCACTCACAAATGCTCAGGGCACTTCTCTCACAGTGTGATACCCCAAGTTGCTGTAGAAAGTCACCACCCAGACAAAGGCTCTCACCAGATGTGTTCCCTGGACTTTGTACTTCTTAGCCTCTGAAACTGCAAGAAATAAATTTCATTCCTTTATAAATTATCCAGTTTCAGGTATTCTGCTATAAGCAAGAGAAATGGATTAACAAGTGTATTATATAATAATATAGCACATGTAATATTTTAAAATACCATCATTTTAGCCGTCTGCAATAATACCAGAAATTTCTTTCTCAAATGGTTTTATTTCAATCCTCCAGAAATTTCTAAAATTGAATAAGGAGAGAAAAAAAAGAAGCCTCACTAACTATTCTAAGCAGCTCCTTTAAAACCAAGTAATTCTAATACTAGTTAAAGATTTTTGGAAAGTAGAAATAGATAAATAAGCTAATATTTGTAATGGCCTAGTACACTCAAATGGTTTTATTTCAATCCTCCAGAAATTTCTAAAATTGAATAAGGAGAGAAAAAAAAAAGCCTCACTAACTATTCTAAGCAGCTCCTTTAAAACCAAGTAATTCTAATACTAGTTAAGGATTTTTGGAAAGTAGAAATAGATAAATAAGCTAATATTTGTAATGGCCTAGTACAGGACCTTACAAGGCAGGAGCTTATATCTGCTCTCATCATCATGATTATCATGTACATTTTAGTGCCTTCTCTCCTGATGTCACAGCTCATTTTATGAGTTCAAAAAATAATATTCTGAATATTTAAGTTTCAATATCCAATATGCATTTGAGAAGCATTCAGAGAGACATACTTTATTAAGTACACATGAGACTGGGCAGTAGCTCTGTTGAGGAAAAACGTGTCTCTAATGGGGATTGAGGGACCTTGGGTTAACACTAACTATGCCCTATTTTATGCTCTCAACATGTACTATTCTCCAGTGGAGTTGTATGGAGCAGAATTGGAATTTAATAAGAGGCTCATTTGCAGATACACTTCCCACCTACTGAATAGCAGCCTTAGCTTTATAATGTCTGATGGGAGTCCTATGGAGGTCAGTCCTCTGTTAGCAACTCACGTTAATGGAAATTAATTGCATCCATTTCCACGCTACTATGACACATTGCCATGTTAGGGTAAGCCTGATAAGAGACTAACCTTTACCATTTGCAGAAGCTTGTTAGTTCATTGGCCTAAATGTATAAATTCTACCCTTTGGGGGCTTATTTTTATTTTGCAGTATAGACATATTAGGGTGGTGCTGAAAGGAACCTCTAGGTTAATGTTTTATCTTGTCTTTGACCTAAAATAAACCTTGAAAAAAATTTTGAAGTATATCTCATTCCTTTTCGTCTTTCCCCCACTTGCCTCATCTCACAAGGATTATAAAATGTGAAATATTTATACAAAAAGAAATTAATCTCTACTAAATGTTTACCTTGGCTGAAATCGAAATTGCTTTAAAGAAAAAAGGCAACCGTGGGTCTTTGAGGACTGGTTTAGCAGATTTAAGAGATTTTTAACTATTAGGTAACATCTCAACTTTTAAAAGTATATCAATTATTAAATTGTTGATATTAAGCATTGTCAATTTATGGTCATCTAAACATTTGTTAATTTACTTAAAACTAAATCGTATGTACATTGCTGACAAATGTACGTGGAGAAATTTTTCATTTTTTAAAATTTTCTCTTAAATGTAAGATTTTAAAAATACCTACTTCAAAGTGTCCCCCATTTAGAAAGAACATCTGGTCCTTAAAATTATACTTAGTCTTTTGTAACAATGTTCTGATCTTATCCTTTATTTCTAGTAATTTATTATTTATTTCTAGCATCAAGATGTCATGGCTGATTACAAGGGCTGAATTAGAAAGCACACCTGTTTTGTATGAATAGTAAATATCAATCATCCAGTATTAGAATTGATGCCGGAGAAGATGTCTATTGAAAACAGTAAATTTTAGAGGTTTTCAAGGATGGTTTGTTTTTGTGAATATCCATCTCTACTCCTTTGTAATCTTTATGGAGGTAAAATATGCAAGGAATTATTTGGAAATTCAAGAGCTTTACCTATGAGGGGGTGTTTCAAAGACCTCATTTACTTTTGGCATAATTTACATACACACACAATATTTTGATGTTGGTATCCCTCCAAACTGGTGAGGCAAGTACTTGAAGAAACAGATCAGTGCACCAGACAACTAGATTTGCAGAGGGGAGCTGCACTGACTGAATACCCACCACTTAATATGTCAACTCATCAGACATTCTCAGGAATCCCATTTTCTGTATCTCTACATCCACTTATTTGTCATTCACTCTGTTTATCTACCTGCATTTATTCCCATTTTGAATCAGCTAAAGCTCAGAGAGGTTGAACCTTACCATAGATCACACAGCCAGTGAGGAAAGGAACCAAAAATCTAATTAAAGTTTTTTTAAAAAAAAATTCTGAGTATACACTTTCTACATACATTACATTGTTTCTTCCTCATAACCATAGTATAATATTTTTCTAAGATTACAAAATTGTTGAGTTTTAGGAATAAAAACAGGAAAAATATCTATGAGTTACATAGGAAAATTGAATTTAGAGCAGTATGCAGGAATAGCCTTGAGCAAACCTGAAGTTTAGGCCAAGCCTGCCTCTGTGCCTTCTGCCTTTTCCTTGAGCTCTTCTTCTACATCTTCTTCTGGTCTTCAGTGTCTCTTTCCTCTCTCCCCTTAACTTCTATAACTCTTTCATCTGAATTTAACCCAGTATGTATGTTACCTCTATGTCTGTTTTAGCTTTAGCTTTAATTGTGAAATGAAAAGTTGTTCTTAGAACCAAGAGAATCTTTAGCACCAAAAAGTATGTTAACCAACAACAACAAAAAAAGAAGAAAGAAAGAAATCCACAATAATACAGGTGTGTCAAAAGGACACAGGAGCCAAATGGAAGAAGTGGCTTAAGCCACTAGTGGCTTAAGCTGGAGCAATTTAAATACAAAATAAATACAGTAGTATAAAACAGTGGTATTGCAATATAATCCAAAGTATAAAGTGAAGATCTGCAAGTCCACATGGGAATGAGTAAATAATTGAATAAAAATTCATGCAGACGAATTCCAAATAATTTATGTAGATAATCCATCCTCAAGGAAGTGAAGTTTAACTCCCCATTCCTTGAGTATGGGCTGCACACAGTAGCAGGAGGGTGTAACTTTACAGTGGAAAACCTGACTTATATTACCTCAGTCTGATGATCAAGGTCAACATTGACAGTGATAAGTCACATTGATAGTATGTGTCTTTGGTATGATGTTATGAAGATTACACTTTACCTCTAAGGTCTTCCTTTCCAAAATGCGTTACTGCAATCTAATCATGAAAAAAAAAATCAAATACCAGTTTAGTATTTTGTAGTTCATACTACAAAATATCTGACCAGTAATTCTCAAATTGTGAAGGTCATCAAAAACAAGGAAAGTCTGTGAAATCGTCATCAACAAGAGGAGCCTAAAGAGACATGACAACTAAATGTAATGTGGCATCCTGGCTGGAACAGAAAAAGGACATTAGATAAAATTAAGAAAATCTGAATGAAGTATGGACTTCAGTTAATAATGATGTGTCAATCTTGGTTCATTCATTTAGGTAAAATATTAGTAATAGGGGAAACTAGGTGCAAGGTACAGGGAAACTCTATGTACTATCTTTACAATTTTTTTCTGTTAATCTAAAAATGCTCTAAAAATAAAGTTTATTATATGTAAAAAAAGGAAGAGGTAACAAAGAAAAGGTAGTCCTTGGGTAAAGGAATTATTTAGGGCATCTGTCAGGATGAGCAGTGGAGATATTTTGGAAGGAATTTGAGGAGATCGAGTGTTGTAGTACAGAGTGGTAATATTTCCTGCTGCGCTGGAAGAGTTGCCTTATAAATTAAATGGTGCTCTACCCAACCCAAGATTAGCTTGGGTTTTACATTCACTTCATTTCTCTAACAGAAGAGTTTGATGATTAGAGAGAGAGAGAGAGAGAGAGAGAGAGAGAGAGAGAGAGAAAGTATAGTGATTTTGAGAGAGCTTCTTAAAGGCGAGATGTTGATGTCTCCACATTTAAAACGGTAGAACCAGGGTATAGAAGTCCTGATTATTTGAGATTTATTTATGATGAGCCTGGCATCCCCCAGAGCTGACTTCTCTACATCAGATAGCCTTGTAGGACTGGTAGACCCCACAAGGATGGAGACTCTCGGTGGGCTTGTTTTCTAAGACCACAAATAGTAATAGTAGAAGCATCTCCCCTACCGGTTGCTAGTGGTTCACATTGATTTGTCTGAAGAAAAAGGGGAAGGAGGAGGAGAAAAAAATGAAGGGGAATAAGAGAAAGTAAATAAATGAATTGACCAGCAAGAGGTATGTTTTGCCATTTTTCTTGAAAAGAAACAAACAAAAAAAAGAGACTGAGAAAGATAAAACACAGCCAAAAACTGTGTTTATAAAACCCAGATAAAAGTTGCATTTTGAACCTCTAAATATTTTAGTGCTGAAAGTCAGTTTTTGAGGCTGAACTGTTCACTACCTGGTTCTGTTGTCAGGCATAGATATGACCTGATCAAAAAGGGGCTTAGAAAAGGAAAACAAAGCAAAGGACAGACTTGCCTGGCTGTGACAGGGGTCCTGTGCCTCCCGGCAGCACTAGCAGGCTGGGGGGAGTCAGGCAGAGGAGACCCTCTGTTTCCCTGCGAGAAAGCAATGCGTCGTGGGAAAGAAGCAGACAGCAGTCCAGCCTCATGAATTCCACCATATTTGGAAACACAAAAATTTCTCCTGTTTGTTACTTGACCATCATGCACACAGAGAAAGGAGAGCAGGGTGATAAGATTATGCCAAATCTCTCAATCTCTCTCTCTCCCCTTCACACACTTTCTTTCTCTCTGTGTGTGTCTCATTGGCCTTCATTCTAATTAACCTGCTCCCCTGTCATTTCCCTCCCGTTCATTTCTGTCATCTCCATTTCACAGTATCGCTTGCCCAGTGAAAAGAGGCTCCGACACATTCTATTTAGAAAGTGAGTGTCTCACTAGGGGTGACAAGTCTTTTTTTTTTAGGTCATTTATCTAATTGCTCTTTGCAGATAAGAATTAATTAGCCCGATTATTTTTCTTAGTTTTTGGATGGGTTCCCCACCTGAAGAGAAGAAATTCCTCGGTGTCAGTGATTAATTGCTCAGCCGGAAGCGTGCTGCCTCGCATCTGTAATAAATGCCGACTAGCTCTTCGGGTCACATTAAGAACCAGGCAGGTTGTGGTATAATGTACAGGATAATAAAGCACTTGTATAAATAGGGGCAGCAGCATTTGATGTTGATTAAATATTTTAATACATCAAAGGGTGAAGAAGTTTCAAGATGCTGAAGGTAAGAGCCCCCATTTGGGGCACATTTTCTCTCTCCTTCATGAGGCATGGAACATCTCCAGGATCAGTGACAGCAGGTGGCATTTCAGTGTAGGGTGTGTCTAAAATGACCCCAGTGATCTATGGGGTTTTGTTTTTTGTTTTGGGCTCCCTCTTTATTTTTCTGTCAGACAACACCTAAAAGTACAAGTACATCCAGATCCCAAATCACTTTTATTTCTAGAATAAAAAGAAGTGAGCTTTCTCTTGGCTTACTTTCAAATTAGTTAACATACATATATATATCGTGGTGTTGGTAATGAGAATGTGAGGTCCCCAGACCTCAAAATAAAGCAATTAAATTTAAAGATGAGCAAACCAAGATGTGATAAAGGCTTGAAAATGTGAAATAAATCTGTAAAGAAGAAACTCAAGCCCATGTGTAGATTTAGAAGGGCAAGTCATATTCTGTGGAGAGTTCAACTGAAGATATCATCAGAGTTTTAAATAATCTGGCTAAGTGTATGGCTTCATTTTCCGTATTTATAGTAGAATTCTGTAGATATAGATTTTGTGTGTAGTTATTTTAAGGATAAAGAAAACAAGCCGGGTAACAGTTAAGTGCTTTACCAAAAGCCACCTCGTTGAGCAAGTTAGGCAGAACCAGCTCTAGAACAGACTGCTTCTGTTCTGAGGCCAACTCCCTATATTTTTGTTTACCAAAAATATACAGGTAAATGAGAAATCATAAATAAAGTGGACAGCATTTAATTTTTATTTGATGATGAGCAAGAAACTACTAATCTGGCAGTGACCTATCGGGCTCATTAAGATAAAAGTATTTAATGAAAACTATTTTTGAATTAAAAACATTGTCCATTAAAGCAATATTTTCCCTAAAAGAAAGATTTCTATTAAGTGGATGATTTGTTAGCAGAAAGAGTGTTTTATCTGAAAGAGAGTGATTGGGAGAACATTTACTCTGGCTAAGTGATGTTACTGAAAATAATCGAACCTAAGAAGTTTTCTTCCACTTCAGGGAGGCCCAATACGTAATTAGGAAGCTTGGGTGATTATCTGTTTAATAATTTTTATGTTATATTATATTTTTCTAAGGTTCAAGTCTACTAGCAAACAAGGATTTGTATATAGTAGATCCTTAATAAGTACCTCATTTGTACCTAAATGAATGAATGTTCGAATAGATGAGACCATTAAATGTGACCGGTTTCAGTCCCTTACTATTTTATCTTCCCTTATCCATCTCTTATCTCCAGCTCTTCTTCTCCTAAATTACATAGAAAAGAAACTATTGTTTCAGAAGGTCTGCACATTTCCAATTTTATTGAAGACTTTATTAGGTTTAATAATGTTAACACTTGATGTCTGTCCTGTACAATTTAGATAGCACAAGAGGAAGATTTCTTCTGTGTCAAACGAGGAAGTTCTATGAATCCTTTAACATAGCAATGTCTCTCACCTATCAATTACAGATGATTCAGATCATTTTAGAGAAATTTCCATTGTCATGTATTGGTTTTTCTCATCTCAGGAGCCTGTTTTTATGCCACTTTGAAAATCTCCCCATAATCTCTGAGCTCCTGGTTCATTGTAAATAAGGGAGTTTTCTTCTTCAGCCACCTGTCAAGATTTCTAGGGCTCTTCTACATGAGTGAATGTTTCTGTTTCCTTTCACTCTCTTTTCACGAAAATGATGAAATTAGTTAACAAGCTGTTGAGCATAGATATTTCATGCTGCATTCTCTTCCTCTCAGGCTGTTGTAAGGGGATTATGGGCAAGGGTGACATCGTTTATAGTTTACATCAACATGTTTCAGATTGCCTTATCTCTCGAGAGAGCTAATTGTTCTGTGATGATTCAAAATGGACATTTGTTCCATAATTTTTTTCTTTTGGTTTAAATTGATAATTTATTCAGAAGGCGGTAGTCAGAATGCCTGAATTCAAAATATAGGCAAATCTGTTGTGGGTGTAAAAAAACCAAAAAGAATATGATGCAAAAGAAATTACAGAAGTCTTCAGTACTTAAAACTGTGGAGCTGCTAATTTATCAAGCTAAGATTCTATATAGAGTTTGAAGAAAAGCCCTATTAGAAAAGAGACATATTTCTTTGTCTTATGATCCTCTTCCCAAACCATTGCCTTTCCCTATTAAATTTTAAAAAAACTTTCAAAAAATATTTTTTTTATACTTAGAAAATCATACTGTGCCACGAAAAGAGACATATTTCTTTGTCTTATGATCCTCTTCCCAAACCATTGCCTTTCCCTATTAAGTTTTAAAAAAACTTTCAAAAAAAATTTTTTTTAAACTTAGAAAATCATACTGTGCCAGATAGCTTGAGACTTTATAGATTAAATATTTTATGTATGTATTTATTGGCTCAGTAAATATTTATTGTGTGCCTTTTTGCTCAGCCAACAGGAAAATGGAAGTAAATTGTGCTTCCACTTTTTTATTTTTTTATTTTTTTATTTTTTTATTTTTTTTTTTTTTGTCTTTTGTCTGTTTTTTCCGTGTCCGGCAACGGATCGCAACCCTCAGTGTTGCCCCCGTACCGGACCAGGGACCGGCAACGGGATTGCAAACCTCGGTGTTGCTCCCACGCCTCGCTCAGCCAGTGAGCGGGAGCCGGTCTGTATGTGGGATCCGAACCCTCGGGCGGCAGCGCTGCCGCGCCTCCTAAGCGGTGCACTATCCAGTGTGCCACTGGGCCGGCCCTGAAGTGCATTTATTATACATATTTATAAGGTATAGAATTATATTTCAATACATGTATACAGTATGTGATGGTCAAGTCAGTGTAGTTAGCATATTAATCATCACAAAATTTATCATTTCTTGGTGATCAGAACATTTGAGCTGCTCTCTTCTGGCCATTTGAGAACATACAAAAAATTATTGTTAAGATGGCGATGGGTCTGGAGCAGCCGTGCCAGGAGACGGCACGATCCTGAGAAGTGTACGCTGTGATACCAGAGTACTAATTGCATTTCCTAGAGCAACAAAAACGAATAAATCTTTCAACAATGATCCTACAACGACATACAAGCAACAACAGGTTTGAGGTTTTAGGACCGACACAAAAGAAGACTCCTGAGAGCGCTGAAGCCCTGCTGCGGGTACGAGCGAGCAGCCCGAGACAACAAAGGCCAAGTAAGCCAGCAGAGGCGACACAGAAATGGAGTGGNAAAAGAGACATATTTCTTTGTCTTATGATCCTCTTCCCAAACCATTGCCTTTCCCTATTAAATTTTAAAAAAACTTTCAAAAAATATTTTTTTTATACTTAGAAAATCATACTGTGCCACTGTGAAGCTTCAGATAGAGATAATAATAGCATCCATCTCTCAAGGTGTTGTGATGATGATTAACTGAGTTTGTGTTTCTAAAGTGCTTAGAAAAGGGTCTGGTACGTAGCAACTATTTTATGTAATAAAATGTCAGTTTTAATATACAATAAAATGTTAGTTAGCTTGTATTAGAGAAATGTCAAGGAATCCTACAAACCTCTCTGCACTCACACCCTGAATCTATATGCTCAACTTAGAAACTAGATTTAATTTCTAAACTAGATCATTACAAATTTATATTTTACAATGGTAATTAATTACGCAAGTTGTAAAAACTATCTTTGGTTAAAGATATATTCAAGAAATATAAGCCATTATAAAAGGGATTTTATCATTCTGCCAAACAAAAAATGTGTCGGACACAAACTATGTCATGAGAAGCCCATCTTACATTTTTTTTTTTTT